>NC_133773.1:31806531-31812276 GCF_003597395.2 Chelonoidis abingdonii
CACACACAAACATTCCCTCCCTGAGCTTTGAAAAATCCGGTTTCCTGATTGGTCCTCTGGTCAAGTGTTTGGTTCCCTTTGTTAACCCTTTACAGGTAAAAGAAACATTAACCCTTAGCTATCTGTTTATAACAAGGGTGGCCTAATATCTCTGGCCAACTGAAATGTCTGTTTTTCCACTTTCCCTTCCCCCACTCTTCATTATGCCCTTCCCATCCAGGTATCAATACAGCAGATCAAAGCTAAAGTAACTAATGTTCCTTACAATGCCTGTCTACCAAAAATTCCTGCATAGCCTGTCATCCTTGCACAGCTCATACACGTTCACAGTAGCTATTCATCCTGTTCTACAAGCACCTGGTGCTTGGCGTCCAGGAGTGTTATGATCTGCTCACTGAGCTGCTGCCCTGTGCTAGGCAGTGAACAAACTCTACGCTTGTCACTCACACCGGGAGTGAGAGCCTTTTATTCCATCAGTGCTGTGCTTGTGAAAGACAGTGACAGCAACCCTGTGATGCTCTGTACCTCAGGGGAACACCTAGCACCCTCATCTTCATCCTTGTAAAATTATTGTGTGGTATCCAATGCAAAGTTTGTCATGTCAGATGTCTTCGGAAGACTCATTATGTACTGAGCATTGTTGTTACAGTAATGCTATAATTATGTTCTGGGTTATAATTTTATGTCTATAGTTATAAGGCTGAAAATGTATCCTCATGGCTTAAAGCAAGCCCAGACAAAAACTCCCCAAGAGCAGAGAGGCAGTTCACATCTCATCAGGGCAGGTATGAGACTAACCCAGCCTAACACAGGAAACAAAAGATGCTGGCCTAGGCAGCAACAAAAGAATCTGTTAGACTCTCGAGGGAGTCACCCCCATTCCTTTGGTCAGTTTGGAACTGCAATGAGATAATGCTCACCTGACTCTGAAGGGGCGGGGGGCAAAGCCAAGAGGGAAGAAAGAACATGATAAAAGGGAGAGACCTTTGCCATGCTCTCTCTCTTCCACCTACAGACACCGACACCACCACCAAGTGACTGAAGCGCTGATCATTTCTGTGGTGAGTGGCCTTGCCATGTTCTCCACTGGCTAACACAGATTTCAGAAGCTGTTTTAGAAAGTTCCTCTTTGCTTGACTTCAGTGGGACTACCCCATGTGGGAGAGGCAAGTGGGATCCAGTTTATAAAACTTAACCTTGAGGGAAACAGTAGGTGCCCCGGTGCTAGAGTCATTTAAAACCAGAATGGACAAGATGCTATAGGCTCTATTGTGCCCCATAGATAAGCCCCAAGCTGAGAGCAGTGTGCAACACTCCCTCACCCCGAGACGTTTTCCCTGTCAGATCCCCCCAGTACACAGGGAGAGCATGTACCCTGGTAAACCCTTCTAAACACTGCAGCATGCTCCCTCCATGAGGATGGCCAGAGTGCAAGGGGGAAAGCTATGGCTATGTCTACTGCTTGTCCCTCCTACCCCCTTTGAGGTGCTGTGCTTTCTGCAGAGAGAAGGTAGGGAGCAGCCCCTGTGCTCCCCTGAACATAAAGAACAGGAATTCTGAACATCTCTTTCAGAGCCCTTGCAAGAGGGAAGCTCCTTACTCTTTTCCAAACTCCCAGCATGAACGTATGTGTGGATAAGGCAGAACCTAGCCCTATAAAAATACACTGTAGGGGGAAATCCTGCACTGACATGGGGGATGGATTAGACTAGATGCCCCCATGCAGTAAGTCTTTTCTACCACTCACTTGTGCAATGTATGCTTCTTTGAGCCTTCAAACATTTGTCACTGCATAGTTTTCTTTTTCTTTCCTTTTACTGCCTTTTTTTGCCTTAAAAAAAATCTTATAATTCAATATCTTTATTTTTCTTCTGCATATGCCAAGTTCTGTTTAAATTCACCATGCATTTTTCAATACAAAAGAAATAGATCCAAAATGTACACTTTTCTTCTAGTTGATTCAGGATGACCATAGATTTTCTTTTTCAAATGGATAATTACCATTGGCACTAAATTTCTTAGAGGTGAACATTGTTGCTGACATCATTTCCATTTAACTGGTATCATGTGTAGAAGAATACATAATGCTTGTCCAAACACTCATGCAAAAACTTTCCTTGCTGTAATATGTTTTTCCACTACAACTTTAAAATCAGTAAAAAGAAAAAAAATATGGATGCAGAGTCAATCCTCTGTATGGAGTCTACACCTAGTCTATTCAGAATCTTGTAGAGCAGTGGTTACAGCAAAGGGTTAAAAACCAGAAGGATCTCAGAGCACATCTTCACTACAGAGCTAAATTGGTGCTTCTGCAATCAATGCAGTGGCATCAATTTAGCAGGTCTGGTGAAGACAAGCTAAGTTGATGGCAGAGCGCTCTCCTGTCAATTTCTGTACTCCACCTCCCCAAGAAGCATAAGGTAAGTTGGCGGGAGAGTGTCTCCCGTCAACACAGGGTGGTGTAGATACCATGGCACGTGGATCTAGGTATGTCGACTTCAGTTACGTTATTCATGTAACTGAAGTAGTGTAGCTTAGATAAATTTACTGGGGTAGCATGGACTCAGATTCTAAGATCCTAGCTGAGAGGCCAACTCAGAGTTTAAGCTGGAATTAGTTACTTGACCAATGTTTGTCTTAGTCATCCCCACCTGGAGAATTAGGTGAAACCCAGGCCTTTGCTGAAAATCAAATATTTTAGGGGAAATAGAATACAAACAAGAAAAAATAATATTTTCATTATGGAAAGTTTAATCATCGGGTAACATTTTCAGATGTGCCTACTTGATTTAAGAGCATAAGTTCCATTTTCAGATGTGAGGTAGGCATTCAGGAACAGTTCTGAAAATGTCACTTAAGAACTTCTGACAATTTTAGCCCTTGTCTCCAGAATTACCTACACTTAATTTTCAAAAATCATGAGTCATGTCCCCCAGTGTGAGGAGATTGGCTTAGAAAGCATGAGATTTTTAAAAAATAATAAACATTCGGTTATTTTTATTTGCCTTCTCTTTTTTGAGCGTTTATGTTGCACTTGGGTCACATTTTCAAGATTTTTTCTGCAACCATTTGGGCTAGAAACGTACTCTTTTAAAAATGAAACCTGTGATTCTCACGTAATTTCTTGGGTCCCTAAGCTGGGTCTTTAAGTTAAACATCAACTATTGTGAGTCTTGTTAGAAGAGTTGGCAATATTGCATCTGCAACGGGGATGAAAGTAAGGTTATGTTAATGGCACTACTTTTAGGTCTCATTTATACTAGAGCTCAAACAGTTTTACTGAACCCATTCAAAGTACAGTTTGGCTGTATAAACTATGCAGAAAACCATGTTTGAACCAAGTGTGCAAACTATATTCTAGCCTAGGTTTAAGATCATTTAAAAGAAAAAAAAATTACTGCTTTGAAATGGACATTGGTATATTGTGTTTTTACACTGTTGCCTGTCCACTTTATAATATAAGTTGTTAAGCACAGAGTCCATGTCTTCCTTTCTGGTAGCTCCAAGCACTCAATACATGATATATAAAGTAACAGCAACAAATAATAATTGGGGCCTTAAAGAATTGGGGCTTGGTAACTGATCTGCGTAGTCTCTTATTGATCATGCACTGAAAGGCCCTTTGTGGTACATATGTGAAGGTCTGCTGTTGAGAACCTTTATTCTGAATATCCTGACTTTTCTAACTTACTTCAGTTTTATGACACATATATATCTGGAAAAAGCGTTCTCTGTAGAAAGTTTTAATACAGGAACAGTTTCTGTCTTGAACTCTTTGTGCTCTGTAGTAGATAAAGCTTTTGATACAGAAAGGCAGTTCAAGATGTCTACAAACTCTGCTGGTGTGGTCATCAGAGGTCTCATTCCTGCAATGAGCGCCATGTGGGCCCTTCTGTCCGAGCAGGGCTTATTGAAGGAGCAGGGCCAGAGTTTGTAAGTTCCACAATCTCACTAACTCTTTAAACTCTGCAACTTAAGTCCAATCACTCCAGAGTAAGGATGTACAAGCTGTGCAAGCTCTATAGGTTTGGGTTGTTTCTAAATGAAAAACCTGAAGCACTGTTACTGTAGTATGCTGTTAAGCTTACTGTTTTAAATCAATATTCAAAAAAACATGAACACATAGAATCATAAAAACGTAGAACTGAAAAGGACCTTGAAAGGTCAGCTAGTCTAGTCCCCTGTGCTGAGGCAGGACCAAGTATATCTAGATCATCCCAGACAAGTGTTTGTCTAATGTGTTCTTAAAAGCCTCCAATGATGAGGATTCCATAATCTCTCTAGGTAACCTGTGTGACATTGTACCACATATTCTTCATGGTGATATTATTATGATATGATTATGGCATAATTGTTATGCATTTTGTACAAGATGGGTCATGTAAGGTGTCATTGGAAAAGTTATGATTTGCTGAATATGATTATCCTATTTGTATGCATGTATCATTTTTGTATCTGAAGTTGTGAATAATGACTATGTATCTGTATTTCACATTTAACCACCCTCAGGTGACAAGCACTAGGCAAGATATGTCCAGTCTAAATAGCTAGTTGTGGAGGGCCTAGTCAGGGTAATGGATCATTAGGAAAAACAACAAGCCTTAGGAAAAGCTTATCCCCCACCTGGGAGCCTTCCTAAAAATGCTCCAGACAGCCTGTAAGTAATGGCTGCTATGACTCTGCAAGGGCATGTGACCAGACCATGTGACTCTGGACTTCATTTTGTGTACTTGCATTTTTCCACAAACTGGGCTGGGAACTGTTTTTGGAATAAAAGGTTCCTACCATATGCTAAAGCTATATAAGGGGGGGAGTGACCTCATCCGTTGTTCTTCACTCCCCCACAACTCAGCACCTGAGGGAAGCTCTAAAAGAAAAGGACTGGGAACGGGGGTGGGGAACCAAAGATGCAAAGCAAGTGCAGCTTATATGTTAAGAAGCCGCAAGCCTGCTTATATCATCAGCCAGGGTGAGAATTTGCTAACTCATATCATATCTTTCTAGTATCTTAGTGCTTGCTATCAGTTACAATCACTTAAAAGCTATCTTTTTATAGTTAATAAACTTATAAGCCAGTGTGCCTTTAAGTGAAGTGTCAAGGGTAAAATCTCAGCTTGGTTACCACAAGTGTGCATATTCCTCTCCACATTGAGGAAAACGCAAACTAAGTAATAAATTCATACTGGTCACGGTTTTGAACAGGGCCGGCTGGTAATGCTCTGAGATTCTAGCTTGGAAGCACGGGCAGCTCTAGGCACCAGCAAAGCAAGCACCTGCTTGGGGCAGCCCATTTACAGGGGTGGCAGGGAAGCTGAGAACCAACAGGGGGCTCTGGGAGCTGTAGTTCCTTGGTTAGCTCCCTGCCTATAGAGCCAGCCCTGGAGCAGGGAAAGAACTACATTCCCATGGCCACCACCAACTGGAAAGGAAGGAGGGGGACCTCATGCGGCATGTGCTGTGAGCGTTGTGAATGGTAGGAATACCATATTTTAACATTCAAAAAACAGGACACTCCATGGGGAGGGAAGGTAGCCTCACCCTGCCACCATCCACTCCCTCTGACTGCCCCCCACAGAAACCCCAACCCGTCAACCCCCCCCACTCCCTGTCCCCTGATCACCTCCTCCTGGGACCCCTGCCCCTAATTGCCCCCCAGGACCCCACCCCCTATCTAAGAACTGCTGATCCTTGTCCCCTGATTTCCCCCTCCTGGGACCCCTGCCCCTAACTGCCCCCCAGGATCCC
>NC_133773.1:31814294-32097215 GCF_003597395.2 Chelonoidis abingdonii
CCTCCTCTCTCCACTGTTAAAGAGTAGAGCTAATTTTGATTCCATTAGGAGTCCATCTAGAGACTGCTGAGCTGAGTTTATGTTGGGCCAATGGTGCACCAGCACCAAGGCTCCCCTACTAAGAGCTGAAATCACTAAAAGAGCTGAACTGAGATCACTGAGTGCTGTGTTAACTAGTGGGGGAGCCTGAAGACCTATCACTAAGCGGCTGGCAGGGCGGAGCAGTTTGCAGCATGTTGGAGCGGCCCATGGAACAGTGAGCGGAGCAGAGTGGAGCGGTTTGCGGGGATGGCTAGAGTGGCTCATGGGTCGGCTGGAGGAGCGGCACAGCTGGTGAGGTGGAGCTGGTCATGGTGAAGGCTGCAACAGAACTCCACGGAGAGGCGGAGCAGTTGGCCCTGGCCCACAAAAGGTCCCCCTTAACACCCTGTGTGGGCTTTCCCCCCCCCCATTTCCACCCAGGCTTGGGGGGCGTAAAACTCTGCAGATAAACTTTTGAACTCTGGGGTGGCACCGACCAGAGACTTTCAGGTTGTTGGACTTTGGGGTGATTGGACTAAAGACCCTAAGGGGGAAAAGACATTGCCAAACGTACTTGGAGGTGGGTTTTGCTTATGGTTTGTGTTATAATCCTGTTTGTGGTGTTTCTCCAATGGGATGCCGCATTGTTTCCCTGCTTTATTAAAAGGATTTTGCTACACTCAGACTCCATGCTTGCGAGTGGGGAAGTATTGCCTCCTAGAGGCGCCCGGGGGGGATGGGGGGGGGAGGTGATATGTAAGTGTCCCAGGTCACTGGGTGGAGGTTCAAGCCGGTTATGTATTGTGTTATTGAAATGGAACCCCTGGATACTGAACCCGGCCCTTGTTGCTGCCAACTCAGAGGGGCAGAAGGGTTACACAGGAAAACACAAAATCTGAGAGGCATATATCATCTAAACCTTCTGAGGCAGGGATTATGTCTCCCTATGTGTTTCCACAGGACTAGCACAAAGGGCCCTGCATCAAACAAAGTGGGTATTCACCCACGAAAGCTTATGCTCCAATACTTCTGTTAGTCTATAAAGTGCCACAGGACTCTTTGTCACTTTTTACAAAGGGCCCTGATTATGTCTGGGGTCTCTTGGCGTTACAATAATAGAAATATTAAATAATAATGCACAAAAATCCTCCACCCAGGAAGCAATAGTATAGAATTTTTACTCACAGATAGCCAATAAAGGTTTTATAGTATAATTGCCTCAAATTCCAACTCCTAAAAATCTCTTTTATATTTAATAGAAGATAATTTCCTTATTACGTATCATGATATTTAGGTAACCTGAGAAAGCTAGAAAGGGATTCCTGCTGATTTCTCTCCTCTAGGCTACTCGTAAAGAGAATGATGTACAACATGAAAAACTTTATTTTGGAATCACTGCAGACTTTCATTTTACAAAGTTAAAAACGAGATTGGGGGAAATTCCTCCTCAAAACTTAGGATTCCTCTTTTTGGCCACCTTTCCTGTAGCTGTTTTCTCCCTAACCACAACTCCATATGCATAAATGTGTGTCCATAACTGAAGTCCTCTTTTCCATGACCCTTTTTCAGTTTGATGACACCAATAAGCCACACAAATCCTTTGAACCACAATTTCTGAGAGGAATAGATGTATGGTTAGCATATCCAGTGAGATATAATGGGGGCACATTTTCAAAGGTGTGCACACTGGATGTACTTGCAGAAAGATGGGTGCACCCATAGAACAACACTTCATTGGTGCATTCACTTTGGATAGCTGTGCACATAAATGCACAGTTAGGCATGTAATTCCTCGATTTGCACATGCAAAAAGAAAGCAATTTTTTCGGGCACACCCACTGACCCCATACTGGAAAATTTTACCCAGATTTTACCAAATAACGAGGAAGATTTAAAAAAAAAAAACAAAAAAAACCAACAAAATCCCCACACCTTATTATTTACACCATGTGAAAGAGAACTGGGTTGATCAGAATAATATGTACATGACTTAAGTAGGTAATCTAGGGACCTGCTCCACGATTTTTGATTGTATGCAAATTCTGCCAAGGCATAATGCTGTCATTAATCAGAGGTTATACATGACCACCTACCCTGTATCAGTGTTCCTTTACCTTTGGAGACCAGCTATGGGAGTGAAAGGGTAGTGCAGTCTCCATGACCAATCCTTAGCCTCTCTACTAAGACTGCCACCAAGGAGGCACACTAGTGCCATTTGTCAAGTAGACCCCTGAGTATTAAGTACTGGAGCAAGACCCAACAAACTCATTTCACACAGACTACTAAAAAGCCAAGAGAAGCAATGGCTTTTGATCACTAATAACTGGAGCTGAATTCAAGGCAGTAATTTAAAAGTGAAAGACTCCTTCCCCCTTCACCTGAGCCATCCAGTTCCATTCTTGCAGTACAGGAATCAATGTAATTCTCCTCTCGCACCAGTGACACCCAGGACAAGTTCCACTGTAGTTATACCAATGTAAAACCAGAGTAGGTGAGAAGAGAACTAGGCCCTGCATGGTTTAGACGGTGTACATGACAGGAACACTTTTCACCCATTCTTTTCCCTGCAGCTTAATCAGAGTGACCCAGTTTTCCCAGATACTTCCAAAGCCAAAACATTTCTGTTTAAACATTATGATTTCCTTACACTTCAATCAATCATAGAAAATTACAAGTAAAGATAAACAAGATAAACATGGCCCTGGATTTTCTCCAGAGGCCTGTGGGACCACTGCAGGCACAGAATAATATAATTAAATATGGGCAGCTTGTTGACTGCTCTCACAGTCGGACGGATGAAAGCTGAAGAAGTTTGTCCTGTTGCAAACATTTGCTTCACAGTCATACAACTGAATTTAGCATGGAAAGCTTCCGCAGGCATTAACAATGGCTTACCTCACTAAGAATGGGAATAATACAGTTTTTTCAACTTTGTGGGCAAAAATTCTCTCTCAGATCCATACTCCAGTCTTCTATGCAGAGAAGGCATTCAGGTCTGCAGGGACAGACAGGCTGAAAATAAATGAGCAGGGGAATAGAGTTAAAACAGTTCCTCCTGTGGAAAACATAGGAAAGAATATATACTTTACCAAAAGGATGTACTTCTGGTGGAGATGGATTACACTGAGTATGCTGGAGTTTGCCCCATTTCTGAGGCTGCTAAATCACCTATACTAGAGATGACTTATTTGAGGTAGGGTGTACATATCAAGTCCTGGTCCTGAGCTGCAGGGGTGGCGCTTGGGGTGGGTACAGTGTGCAGAGCCCCCTGGCTGCCCCTACATGTAGGAGCCGGAGCAGGGCCATGATGCTGCTTCTGGGAGCCGCGTGGAGTGGCCTCTGACCTTGCTCCCCGGCTGGAGCAGCAGAGCGGGGCCCTGGCACTGCTTCTGGAAGCTGCGTGGAGTGGCCCCCAACCCTACTCCCTGGCCGGAGCACTGGAGCAGGGCAAGCTCCAGACCCCGCTCTCCAGTGGGAGTTCAAGGGCCAGCTTAAAATGGCTGGCGGGCCTGATCTGGCCCACGGGCCATAGTTTGCCCACCCCTGCCCTAACACCATTGTGCCTGGGTGCCATTGTGCTTGGGTATTGCAAGACAAAATGCTTGTCACTGAACAATGTGCAGTCTCATACATGCACACATACTGGGGGTAAGCGTAAGAAGGAGATTTAGCCTAAACTTAGAATTTTCTGGTGGTTGTGGGTTTTAGGGTTATTTTCATGAAGTCTGTAGACACTATATTTGCACTAGTGCTGTAGATGGCAAATTAACTTTTTGCTGCCATTTTCAGGTATTGGCTAGCTTTTTATTTTTCACACACTGGGATGTTCCAAGCATGTGTAAACACTGTGTTTTATCATGAGACTAATTAAGTATTGCACCTGGGAGAGGACATACCCCGCAGCCCATTGTTTATGAGAACATGCTACCAGAGGTCCACATCTGTGCTGGGTGTAGCATACGGCATCAAGTCCTCACAGAACACATGTCCTTAGCAATATTGCCAACAACACGTCTTTGAAATGGCCTGTCAAATATTTTCAAAGCTAGTTCTTTTGCCAGTATTACTGAGGCAGTCTCTCCTTTGGTGTGTATTTGTATATAAAGAGATACCAAGAATAGATAAATGTCAGCACCTGGTTTAATCCTGACTCATTCCCAAATGACTCATTTGGGTGGAGAATGGCAAACAAACGAGCAATATGATTTGTGTCACTAGATGAGAAGACAAACAGCAGCCTTTCTGCTTTTATGGATCATAGAAGAGTCATGTACAGTTTTTACCTTTGCAAATCTGCAACAGGCAGAAGCTGATTTTGTTTATTTTGCCAGTCACAGGCAGAAAAGCAGCTCCTCAAATCCCCTAACAGGCCTTTGGGCCTGCCTCAGATAGGGGAATAATGACATTATCCAACCGAGCCATCAGGCAACCCTCCATTGTGTGTCACAATGCAAACAGCATGTCAGAGAGTGCTTTCTAGCATTTGGAGAAGATTGTGACTGACTTTAAGAGGGAGCTTGGACAAATCACTTTAATCTCAATTTGCCTCAGTTTACCTGTCTATATACAAAACAATTTCCATTCTCATAGGTTTTGTGAGAAGGTTAGTGGTAGTGAAATCTGACTTACACAGCCTGATAAAGTATAGGCAGCAGGTACAAGAGGCCAGGGGAGGTTAAGCCTCCCCAAACTGCCAGCCCGCTGGCTTTGGAGTGCACTGTCAGTGAAAGGGTGGGTGACCCAGCTGTGACCCCACCTGCACTCTGCCCCAAGGCTCCGCTCCTGCTCATTCTCTTCCCCCAAGGCTCTGCCTCTTCCCATCCCCGCTCCGCCCATATGGGGGCCTTGCAGGAAAGGGTGAAGAGGTGTCTGCAAGAGGTAAGTGGCTGGCCAGCAGGTGGGGCCAAGGGAACAAGCAAAGAGGCATGAGCAGCAGGTTGGGTGGGGCCTCAGAGAAGGAGCTGAATGGAGCCGAGCTGGAGCCTGGATGGGGCTTCAGCGGGAGGAGCTGAGCAGGGGAAGACCTCGTGGCAGGCCCACAGTCTCGATACACACAGCCTCCCCAAAAGGAGGAGTCACTTGCCACCCATGTGATAAGGGCTCCCCTAGTGCAAAGAAAGTTTCACTCCCACTTTCTGTAGCAGTTCCACAGGGCCCAGCTTTTGTTCCCCTTCTCTTCTTCCTCCAACATTTATCACTGGGTAATCTCATTCACAAACAGAAATTCAACTACCATCTCCATGAGAATGATTCACAAATCACCTCTACATGTCAAACCAGTCTTCTTCTGTCCAAACTAATATCTCAGCCTCTCTCTTTGTGGATGACAAGCTGTCAATTCAAACTCAACATGGCTAAAACAGAGCTACTAATATCTTCCCCACCTCATGTCCTCCTCATTACCCCCTTTATCAATTGCTGTGGGCAACACCACCATATTGCCAGTCAGTCACTCACACCCATAACCTGGCCATCATCTTCAACTCAGACCTCTTTCAAGGTCCTCACATCTGGGCTATGTCTAAGTCTTGCATATTCTTTCTGCATAACATCTTTAAAATATGGCCTCTCTTACCCAGGCACAATGCTAAAACTCTCATCCAAGCTCTTATCTTGTGTTTTGATTACTGCAACAACCTTCCCTCTGGCCTTAATACATGCAGTCTTTCATCTAGCGTAAACCACTTGTCTTCACTTTCAAGGCCTTTCATGGCCCTTCCACCTTACCGATCATCTGTTATTCACTGTAAAAATGTCAGTTCCCGCCTCCAGTCAGCCCATGCTGGAAGCCTCCATCATCCACTTGTTAAATTTCCAAAGAAGCACATTCTCTCCTATGCTGCCTCACACACTCCCCATAAACATCTGAAAAACGAACTCACTATTCTCCTTCAAAATCCCTCTCAAAACTCTACTTTTCCACAATGCCTACAAAAAAGTCAACAACATTTAGGCTGCTGATTTAGGGTGCTGAGACCACTGCCAAACGTGCTGACCAATATGGTCTCATTGTTTCCTTGTACTCCTCGGTTGATTGGCCTGTATCCATCTGTTGCATCTTGTCTTATACTTAGATTGTTAGCTCCTTAGGGCAGGGACCATCTTTTTGTTCTATGTTTATACAACTTCTAGCACAATGAGGTCCTAGTCGACGGCTAGGGCCATGACAATTAGAGTGACCAGATGTCCCGATTTTTGGGTCTTTTTCTTATATAAGATCCTATTCCCGCCACCCCATCCCGATTTTTCACACTTGCTGTCTGGTCATCCTAATGGCAATACAAACAATAAAATAATAATAATTGGCCTATATCAGCATAGCTAGCCCTATGCCACTCACCTAGGAAGTTTCTAGCATGAGAGGCATGTTGGGGGTGAAGTTAAAACACTGCTTCACTCCAGCTATCCCTGAATGTTACACGGGCCCCTGGGGGAGTGGTGCAATTGGACATTATTTAGAAAAGCTACTACTGAGCCCCAAGATCAAGAAGGAGAGAAATAAAGGCGGCATATAGCCCACATTTTCCCCCCGCATCATCCCCCACACAATCAGGTCCTGCACTAAGTGCAGCTCAGCTAGCCCTAGGATTGATCCTTGTTAGGTATTTATTCCCCTCTACTTGGAGTGGAAACTAACTGCAGCAGTTCAGATACCTCTGGGTGCTTACCTCTGGTTAATGTTTATTTCTAAATGGCCACCCCTTTGCACTGCGGCATCTGCTTCCATCCAGAACAAACAGGCACACAGATAGGCAAAAGTGAAGAAACAAATTAATGGGCATTTTCAGTAACAGTGTGAACTGTTTTTCTTCTGAACTCAGACAAGTACAACTCTTCGTGAAATCAGACAATGTGCCAAGGAGCCCATTCAGCCGTAACCCAGGAAACAAAAAAATCTGTCATACTTAATGTCTTGACAAAATGACGTAGTGCTGTGGACCCCCAGTTTAAATTAATTATTATTCAACACTTATACTGTGGAAGCACCAATAGGCCTCAGCCAGGGAAGAGTCTCATTGTGCTAGTAGCTGTACAAACATACAGTAAATGATAGTCCTGTCTCCAAAGAGTTTACATGCTATAGCACAAGATGTGACAGGAAAGGAAAAACAGGCAGGGTGGGGAGGGAGAATGGACTATTGCTAATAATGGATGTTTCAGGATAGTCTAGCTGTGTGTGTAATTTGTAATGTCAGGAGTGAGCTGCTTGAGCTGAGCCTTAGAACTAGCCAGCCTGGGCTCCAGGCCTGTTAATGAGCTGAGCTGGATTTCGGTTGGATTGCCTGATTGGCTGTCCTGCCTGATTGGCTGAAGGGAGCCAGCAGACCTGCTTTTAAGCTCAGCAGCAGATTACTGGCTGCTCACTGTTTATGTCTGCAGCTGCCATTACTCCTGTGCTTGCCTTATTCCCAGCCTTATTCTTGTCCTGCTCCAGCTCTGCCTGCTCCTGACCCTCAACTCTGGTTCCTCACTCCTGCTCCAGGCACTGGGCTCTGACAGCCCATGCTCTGGATGTGACACATAGATGTAATAAACCCTTCCGTAGCAGCAATCACAGCTCACTACCTCACGATAAATCTGATTTCCTCTTTCAACCATGCCCTAATATTTCGTTATTGATTCATTTTAGGGCTACATTAGAAAGTGGGTCTGCTGGCTAGTTGATTACGAAGACGAAGTTTGCTATATAATGATAATGTGCTTGTTAAATGAGGGAAGAGGAAAACAAAGCATGAAGACAAGCTTTTGAATCATCCTGCTTCATGCTCATGCCAGATGTTGTAGAATTAAGGAGCAGGCACTGACATGCATTCATGAGAGAATATGCTGTTGCTTTAGATTTAGCCTCTCCCAGAAAATGCTGCTGCAGGGCAGTGGGACTGAGGGGAGTTAAAAAAATGGAATAACAACTGGGATAAAATGGGAAAGGGAAGAAACTTCTCAGCATATAAATCTCAAAGTGTCAAAGGCTTTATATCTTTTGGCACCTGATTCTCACATGCCTACTTTAATGAGTGCTGAGCGGGGGAACTAGCAAGTCTTCAGGATTAATTCACTTTGTGTATTTCTTCTTATTGAGGTTTTACCTTTACCAATCTTATTCCATAAGCATTTGCTCAGTGCTTCTCAGAGGACTCAGCAGAAGATTGTGGTAAGAATTTTTTGAGATAAATGGCCTACACAGGAATGAGAGCTGGTGCTTTCAGAGTTGAGATGTGCAATACATTTATAATGAAATCCAGGTCATTGAGAATCCAAAACTCATGTCAATTGCACAAAATGTTTGCCAAAATTTGCAAACTGGGAGTGAGATTGGTGAGAATGAACCTGAGCCAAATTGAGTTAGGTTGGTTTAGACCAGGGGCCATCAGTTATTTTTGTCAAGATCCAAATTTCTTGGTCAAGGTGTAATCAAGGTCCAGACTCCAGAAAAACATTTTTCACACTGCAATAACAATAGTAATAATAATAAGTAAATAAAAAGATTTTGCGGTCCATTCAAAAGCATTTGGTGGTCTGGATTTCGCCCGCAGTCCACCTATTGACTACGTCTGCTTTAGAGTTTCAGATGGTAACTCTGCAAGGCATGGTTAAGTCTGCATGTGACCACTCGTTAGCAGATTTAACAAGGCTACAGTAGCTTGGTAAGTATGCACCTTTGCTATGCAGTGTGTGTGCAGAAGTCTCTTTCCAAAAGCTTCAGCCACCAAGCAGATATAATATGTAGCTGAATATATAAGTGTACAGCAATCCAAAGAAAAGTTCACCATGTTTGAACCAAGGCTGGATAATGGTAGCCTGGGGCCTTCGCTTAGCATCTCATTGCCCTTCTTCATCCCCACACCAAATGGCCAATTCATAAGCTCTTTGTAGCAGGGACCATCTTTCTATTCTGCGTCTGTACAGGGCCCAGTTCAACGGGGTCTTGATCTATGACGGGGGCTCCTAGATTAGGGTGACCAGACAGCAAGTATGAAAAATTGGGACAGAAGTGGGGGGTAATAGATGCCCATATAAGAAAAAGTCCCAAATATTGGGACTGTCCCTATAAAATCAGGACATCTGGGCACCCTGTCCTAGATGCTATCACAACACAAATCAATAATAAAATAAAATAATATTAAAATCGGTCTCTGATGTGTTGCCTGCTTTCTTGTTTTCCCAGTCTGTTCACAGGTCCAAATTATTCATCTCCTACTCACTGCTGCTAGTAGAGTTGGTGAAAATGTTTCAAAATATTTCCAAAAAACAAAACAAGACAAGTTTTCACACACACAAAAAGAACTCAGCCAAACAAAAATCCTATTTTCCCACCAATTCTAGTTGCCAGCTTTTGTGGCAAATTGCCGGCACTGATCTGCTGGGTCTCACGCTTTCTCTTCTCTGGGGTAGGTTCAGGGCACTATTGCTTGCCTCTGAACTGGTTCTTAATTACTCCACTAGTGTCCTTGGAGGAGAGGAGTGGAAAGGGAGGGACCTGGGCCCGCCCTCTACTCCAGCTCCCAACCCAGGGGCCCTGAGGGTTGTGGTGAACCACTTGAACTAGCGGTTCCCTCCCCTGGGTTACTTCTCTCTCCTATCCTTCAGCTTGTGAAGGGCTTCTTGCCTCCCTTCTACACAAGCCTGGTGCCCCTTACCTAGGGTTTCTTCTGGACTTCACAATCCACCGCAGCACTCCTCCAAACTTTCTGTTTCTCTCCTATCAAACTCAACTCAACTCAACTCAACTCTCCTCTCCTCTCAACTCTCCTCTCCTCTTCTCAACTCTCCTCTCCTCTCCTCTCCTCTCCTCTCAACTCAACTCAACTCTCCTCTCCTCTCCTCTCCTCTCCTCTCTCTCCTCTCCTCTCCTCCAACCAAACCTTCCTCCTTCAACTCCCACACTGTCTGACTGAAGCAGGGGTTTTTATCACATGACTGAAGTCAGGTGCTCTAATTGGAGTCAGGTGCTCTAGTTAATCTAAAGCAAACTTTCCTCCCTTGGCAGGGAATAAGGCCCCCTGCTAATGCTCTCATGCTGCCCTCTGGCCATGCTGTATCACACTTTCTACGAGGAGAGAAGGAACCCAATTTTTACTATGAAAGAAAGAGCCCAAAGACCTGAGCATGACTCCCTGCTCAACACATATTCGAGAATCCGCAACACTGATTAACCTGCCTCTGGAGGGAAGTGATGAAGTGAGGCAGAGACCATGGCTGACAGGAAATGTATGTGCTTCATTGGCCTACTGGGTTAACCTAGCCCTGGCCTGAGGAATTTCACAGGTTTGGAACATCTTAAATATCACAAATTAAATTTAGCTCCAATTAAGTTGTACTAATATTAGGGTCAAATTCAGGCCCGATTAATACCAAATTTAGAGTTGAAAATTCAGACCCATAGGGGCAGTTTTAGTACTAATTTAAACCCCATGCAACCCCTTAATTTCAATGTTTCAAAGTTGTCCTGAGAGTAAATTCACAAATATCAATAGAGTTATGCCAAGAGGTTCAATAGGGTATCAAGCAACAGTGAATTTGGACCAGTTCAATTTATATTTTTTAGCTGTCTGGAATCTCAGAAACAGAATTTTCAGGAGCATTTTTGTGTGTGGTCAATAAAAACTTAATCTAGGTTGGGGTTTTCAAAGGAACCTATGGGCAATAGAGGTCCAAACCAATTGAAAATCTCAGTCTTAAAATTTTATCGTTCCAGGGCCAAATCAGATCCATCCTGAGCTCAATTGCTTCCAAGATGGCTAGTGAGGCCCAGCAGCAAACTGCTTCAGTTGCTTTCTAATTTGTTACTTAATAAAGTTTTCCCTCTTTCTCCTCAAGCCATACTGAAAAGAGGCAAAAAAGCGTACTGAAAAGTGAAAGAAAGTTTCTGTTTCTTGTACATCTGTAGCTCATTAGGGAGACGATCAGAACAGAAGACAGTTTGACTAGGCAACTTCAGGCTTCCTCTGGTACAGGTCTAAAAAAATGGTACTAATGGTTGATGGAACATCAGTAATCACTGCCTGCCTGACAGAAGCAGCAATAGCCGCCGCCACCCTGGTGTGAAGTGCACTCTTAGGTTAAGACACCCCTGGAGGTCTGAGAAACTACCTAAGAAGCCACAATCTCTTCAAATGACTTTGGCATGTTAGAACCCACAGAAAAATGTTCCTTCTATGTATTATTTATTGCTTTCCTGTATTTATATAATATCCAGCTTCCTGAAAGTAATTTGTTTTGGATTGTGTAACACTGGGCAGAACATCAAAGATATGTTAATCAGTGGTAATAAAACACTAAAGTTTATGGTCACTGAGGTATTAAATATTGCTAATAAATTACAGGGTTAGCATTTTAAATGAGCTATAGTTTGGAGAAGAGCAGTAGCACCATGTCTAA
Source organism: Chelonoidis abingdonii (assembly GCF_003597395.2). Lineage (NCBI taxonomy): Eukaryota > Metazoa > Chordata > Testudines > Testudinidae > Chelonoidis > Chelonoidis abingdonii. Next base: position 31,825,695 of record NC_133773.1, read on the forward strand.
AAGCATTAATTGCCATTGCCTAACTCAGTAATTATCAAGAGAGTCAGATATTTTTTTTAAACCAACATATCACAGTATGACATGCATCCAGTGAAAAACAGCCGCATTTGAAGAGATTCAGTAGTGCTTAGTGCTTAACCCCTTCAGAAGCACTCTACTAATGTTAAAACACAACACCCCTGTTAGAGAGTTAATTATCATCATCATCTGCATTTTGCACATAAGGAAACTGGAGCATAGAGAGGTTAACCCATTACAGATACTGGGGTGGATGGGCCTATGCCTGCCCAGAAATAAAAGCTCTCCCCCTCAATTGAACCACAGAACCTAGACCACAGAGATGTTAAATGGCTCTAAGACAACACAGATTTAGACCTTTGGAGCTCATGGTCTCCAGTCCCACGCTCTAAGGACTGGACATCACTGCTTCTCCTCTGAGGGGTGGCCTAGTGGTCCTGTAGCAGGGATCTGAGCTCAAATGCTATTCCTGTTTTTATTTTGTTTTTTTCCTCTACCTGGGTTGCCTTGAATTGGGTGCATCAAAAGGAAGCAATTCTTTCATGGAGACACCCAGCAGAGAGGTAGCACTCCACATTACTGCAGTATTTCACAGCAGGGCTTCTCATACTGTTTTGGAGAGTGGACCACATCTTAACAGAGAGATGCTTTTTCATGAATCTCCTCCCCAGCCATACACCTTTGTGTAGAATACCACCCTCCTATTCACCATCACACAGACCACTTCCCTTTTGCATCACCCACCAGGGCATACTTTTGTAATTGCTGCAAAAGCCACTGCTTACATGGAAGAGTAACAATAGGACAGTATTCAGCTACTGTCGGCTGCTCTATCATGTAATACTTTTGACAGTATTAATCACACTGTCTCTTTTTGCCCTTCATTTCACCTCCCCATCCCATCTGTGTTGCTTTTCTGCACCTGCTTCCCTGCTACCTAGACATCTCTCCTTCATGCCCTTCCCTGGTTCTTGGGTCTCCATGTCCCTGGATGGGCTGTCTTGCTATCTGTACCTGTTTCCCTCCCACTCCCAGTACTGCCTCACTCTCTTCTTCCTAGAATATGCCTCACACTGGGAACTAGTCATTCCTGTCTCCTATCTTCCTGTTCTGCTTCTGAGGTAGTGGCCCTTAGTAAAAACAGCTAGGCTGAGATTTCCTTGTTCCCAAGCTACTTTTACAGGCTTTATGCTCTTTTCCCTGTAAGTGGCTACCTAGAGCCAGATTCTGAGATGGTGTAAACTGATGTAATACCACTGAAGTCAATGCCAATATATATCAGCTGAGGATCTGGCCTCTCAACTTTGCATTCCTAGAGCACTTTTCATCCAACGATCTCCCAGCACTTTACAAGCATATGTTACTTCTTACAGTATACCTGTGTGATAGGTAATTTTATAGAAGCCAATAGAGTTGCACAGATATAATTAAGGGTAAAAATTGGCTCATTTTCTCTCCTAGATAGACCATAGAGGGCAACAGGCAAACCCAATGTCTGCCAGACATTTTCCCCATCTCCTTATCTGTTTGGAAAATCTTCCTAATAATTTTCTAAATATTTCCCTCTGAGGCTAGAGACACTGTTTCCTAGCTCTTCTTTAAAACCAAAAATTTCAGTGATAATGACTAAATATTTAGTAGGGGGTCTACTTAAATTGCAGATAAATCACATTTTTTGCAGGTTGGTTACAACATAACAGCAAATTTTGTGATTGTGTTACATATCTGAGAAATTTGCTATTTATGCCATGACCAACCCACAAAGAGTGTGTGATTTCTCCACAACATTTCTCAAACTGGGGGCCCAAAAGAGGGACTGTAAACCTAATGTTGGGGGAAAGGGTTCATGGTATTGCCACACTTACTTCTGCACTGCTGCTGGTGGCAGCATTGCTTGAAGCTGAGCGGTGGAGAGAGGTGGCTGCTGGCCAGGCATCCAGCTCTGAAGGCAGTGCCATGGCCAGCAGTGGCACAGAAGTAAGGTTGGCAATTGTATGGTATTGCCAGCCTTACTTCTGTGTTGCTGCTGTTGGCAGCACTGCCTTCACAGCTGGGCAGCCAGAGCCCAGATTTCACGGTCCATGACGCGATTTTCATGGCCATGAATTTGGTAGACTCCTACTTATGGGCAACCCTATGATAACTAAATTGGCATTCGGGCTGAAAGGAGGACAACAAATTTCAACAATGGAACAAGTTTCAATTTCAAGCTTTCAAAGGGTTTTTAAAACACAGATAAACAAAAATTACTTTTTAAATTATGAAATATTTTGATAACGTCTATCCTTAACCCGGCACCATTCTTTTGGTTGCATAATGGCAAGATCTTCCAAGTGGTGCAAGCTACATAAAAACTCTTCATTATATCTTCACTGCACTTTTAAGGTAGCTACTTAAACTTATCTATAACAGCTCCAGTCCTCTTACTAACGTTTCTCAGGGTATGTCCACACTTGGAGCTGGAAAGTGTCATTTTCAGCTGGAGGAGACATACCCATGCTCACTCTGATCAAGTGAACATGCTAAAAATAATGTCTAGCAGTGGTGGCACAAGCGGCAGGAAGGACTAGCTGTCCCAAGTATGATCCTGTCTAAGACACTTGGCATGTACTCAGGGAAGCTAGCCACTCCCACCGCTATATTCTACTTCTAGCACACTGGCCCAAGGAGAGCTAGGTGAGTATGTCTCCTGGGGCTGGGAATCACACCCCAGCTCAAAATGTAGACATGTCCTCAGCCTCAGCAAAATTACTATTGCTATAGAAGTTAGGCAAGTTTAAACAACTGCATAGGCTGCAAGGCTGTGGAGAATCAGGCTCTAGTCTCCTGATTCACAGCATCTGCCTCTTGTAACCTGGCTAATCAATAAGATATCAGACAGACAGCATCCCATAAGTCACATGAAGAGCCCTTAGCTTGAACAGGTGCTGCTGGTACAGAATAAAGAGCCATGGTGGATGAGAGACCAGACACAATAACATTCTCTGGCAAGACTGTATCAGCATAAAGAGAGATGGATCCGATGACTGTTTGAAGAAAAGCCTGTAACAGAACAAGGAGCATGCACACACCATGAGTCACACTGGTCATTACGTGGGTGATTCAGGTGGTCTGGAATGTGACTTAAAAAGTGGTCAGAAAGCATTATCCAAAACCAAAGTAACTGCTTCAATAGCAGCATAGCTCTACATGACTTGGAGAGCTACCTTAGGGCTAAATTCTGCCTAACGCACAGTCCCACAGCAAGAGAGTGCTGAAATACACAACCACACTGGGGCCCTCCAGAGGCATTGGCCATGATTCTGAGTTCAGTTACACTGCAGTAACTTCACTCATGGAGCGAGAGGAGAATGAGGCCCATTGTATCTAAAGCAAGCATAGTTCCTCCAGGGAGGTTGGAAGACCATGGATCGAAGCAGTCCCTGCCATACCCTTTAAAAGACTGCAGCTTTTTCTCCTGAGCTTGTGCGGAACCAGTACTTCTGCTCAATGTGGAATAGGGGGCTAGCAGTGCTTTCCTAACTAGCCTTGAGCAGTTCTTGTCCTGCCTGGAATCAAAGATTTACTACGTTTGCCCTCTGCACAGACGTGGAAGTGAGGTGGGAAAGCTCCTTGACCCATTCCCTCCACCCCCACCCTGGGCTAGACACTTTTCACTCTGACAGAATAGCAGCCTCTCTGTCCAGGAAGAGACTCATCCCACCTACTGCACTGGAACATCTCACAGTGAGAGGAATCAACTGCAGATCTTGATGGAAAGGAAGACAGAAAGAAAATCCTGGAAGTCAAGGCACATTTGAACATTTCATGGTTATGTGGAATATGGGGATAAAAATTGCCCGTAAATTTCACAGGCAACAATCGTGTCCAGAACCCAAATCAGGCATGACACAAAACATCACAGACCAGAAAGTGACATTTATAAAATGAGAAGAGGATTCATGTCAAACTCTCTGCAGGAAAAGTTCTCTAAGCTCTGCAGGAAGAGCTCCTCAACAGTAAATACAACATGCCAGTGTTGTGGATTCCTAAACTGCTATCTTCTCCCTTTTTATGTTAATTAAAAAAACTGAACGAGTCATTTAACCTGCTCCCTATACAGACATTTTTCATAAAAAAAATGCAAAACTGACATCCCAGTGTTGCAGTGCATCTAGGACTCTATTGAAAGATAAATGAGAATCTCCGTTGAAAACCCCTGGTCACAGCTTCTGTTTTGCAGCTGACATTTGTTTCTGTTTTAAATACCAGTATAACCTCTTTAAGCCATCAGTAAAACCCCAACATGACTTTTTCCCCCTGTTGAAGCCCTGGGCACATTCTGGAGCCGCACACTAGAGCCACTGATGTTCACTCAGAAAAGGAATTGATGTTGTACAGTGCCAAATCCTACTTGTGTTTCTTACTCAGGAGTCAATGACATTACTTGATGAGGATGGGGAGCAGGATCTGGCCTCATGTTAGAACAGCTGTGCTCTAACTTAGGCAATTGCTACAGCATAGTGTTTGAATATTTTTCCATAATGACTTGACCCCATCCACGTTATCCATTCAAACATAGTTAGAGACACTTTTGGCCACAAGTGAGTTGGACTGGTGATTAAGCAAGGGTTGACACTTTGTTATCCTGCTGGTGTGGACAGGCCCTGAGAATCTTAGTGTAGCTCCCTTCAGTTGGCAGATTCCCTTTTGCTCACTTGGGGCTCGATTCCCACACCACTGATGTCTGTGAGAGTTCTGCTATAGGTTTCAATGGAGGCAAGATCAGGAACTTGGTACAGTAGGTACCTGGGGCTCAAAAAGATCCTGGTTGGAGTCTCATCTGCTACAGTATTAGAGCAAGTCCACTCACTGGATGAGAGTTTGCACTAGCAGCCTACATTCACTTGAAGAGTCTGGTTGCAGGTATTTCTTTCCTGGAATATTAAAATGCTGAAGGTATTTTCCCCCATAGACTACCCCAAAACATTATTTTTAAAAAGCTGATTTTGGAAACCACAAAAGACAACAGCCCTGCTACAGCCCAGAACCGCTTCCACATCAAAGGCATCTTCGTCTTCTGCCAGATTTATCAAGTTTTGATTCTTATCCCTCCTGACAACCTAAAACACCACAGGTATTTACAGTTGTGTCCAACATACACCTCGTTTCCTGCTTGAGCACTGTATGCAACAGCACTTCAGTTGTGAGGCAAATACACCTTCCTTTCCCCTCTCCTTATGGTCTCCCTGACTGTACACTCAAGCATCCCTGGCCAGTCCACTTGTGCAACCTTTGGCAGCAGAGAGCATGACATTCCTCTGTCTTTCAGTCTGATCCCATTTATTCTTGAGTTAAGTGGCAGGTGTTTCAGGGGCACCTGAGGGCACAGTAGCTGAAGTAGCTTACTGCTGTGGTTCTTAAATTCTAGGTCATGCAACCTCTTAGGGGTTGGCACACTTCTCAGACATAGAGGTCACAAACACCATTATTCTATTTAATTAACTTACTTTTCTGCTCCTGTTAATCCCTTACCAATATAGGTGTCTCCATTCGACATAGCTTATGCTGCTCGCAGAGATGGTTTACTTATGCCCACAGGAGAGAGCTCTCCTGTTGGCATAGAGTATCTTCACCAGACATGCTGCAGCGGTATCAGTACAGCATATCAGTGCAGCTTCACCACTGCCCAGATAGATATACCCTAAAGCTGTAGGCAAGCCCGTTACAGTGGACTGGGTCACCTAAAGGAAACAAAAGAGCTGAAGTAATTCTGAGGGGTTTGTTACTGGTGAGGCTGGCAGGGGTGATGCAGCTGCACACAAAACACACTTTTCAAAGAACAGGGAATAAATACATCAGCAGCAAAAAACCCCACACTAGGGTATTTTCCTGCTCTTTTCGAGACATAAATACCTATATTTTCAAAAGCAACTAGTGATATTGTCTGCCCAGCTTAACCTTAAAACCTTAAAATCAAACCTTAAAGGAGTTTGATATTCAGTCAGGCTGCTTTGAGGTGTCTTGGGACAGATGCTCAAAATCACCAGTCACTCTTGAAAATGTAGGTGCAAACTACTAATGATGGTTCTGTGATACATATAAGGGGCTGAGAGTTGAGAATGCTGACTACAGGGTTTGTGAATTTCTGGTTGGAAATGAATCTCTTTGGTGTATTTTGGTTTGTCTTCTGTCTTAATTCTTGCATTTGGCAGCATTCAACAGCATGTCAGAATCTGCTACCTCTACTCTGGGTCCATCCTCAGTGAACCTCTGTGTAAGCTAAGATAGCCCCTTTCAGATAACATCCAAACCACATCACATTGGTCTATATTATTTTTCTGCTCTGTAGGATTAAAAGTGCTTCCTTCTCTCGCTGAAAAGCTGCTGGAGGTGGAGCACTAGCTATGTATTCATAGAAGCTGTCCCAGCCCTTAACTTCTACTGGTAATAAATGAAATTCCACAACAGAGCAGTGACATAGACTTAGCGCTGCCCTGACACCACTAAGCCCTGGCCCTTGAGGTAGGACTAAAAATCAGAAACAGAGCTAAGGATGAACAGGGTGGCTTCAGACACACCAAATAAGTGGGTGCTTGGGTACTGCACCATAGTACAAGAATTCTCAGGCTACCCCTGCAATCACTTCCATTCTTGCTGTCAGCAGGGCTAGCTTTAGGCCAATTCCCCCGATTCCCCAGGCCCCGTGCCTAAGAGTGCCCTGTGCCTTAGGCGCCTTTTTAATTTTTTTTACTCACCCCGTCCACTCTGGGTCTTCAGCGGCATTTCGGCGGTGGTGGTGGTGTCCACTCCAGGTCTTTGGTGGCATTTCAGTGGTGGGGGCGCTCCAGGTCTTCGGCGGCATTTTGGCAGCAGGGGGTCCTTCAGTGCCGCGGAAGACCTGGAGCTGACCCTGTGGTAAACTCTTTCCCAAATCTGGACTTTAGCGTACAAAATCTGGGTGCTTACTGTGAACCTTCCCAAGCTTATCCCAGCTTGGATCTTATTTCGCTGCCACCAGCCGAAGTTTTCCAGGGTTTTGGCCCCCTCGGGTTCCCCAAACCTTTCCTTGGGGGACCCCTCCAAGACCCAGAGCCCCTGGGTCTCCTCTATCTCATCCCCCAGCTTCCCCCCCTTTCCTGGGTTAGCCGGTGCGATGCTGTCCTATTCCCTTTGAATACAACCAGAGAGGCAATCTAGCTTCCCCGAGGCTATGCATTCAAACCTAGTCAGCTCACACAAGAGATTCACCCCTCCCTTTGTCCCGTAGCCTTTTCCCGCCCTGGGACAATAGGAAAGTAAGACACAGAGCTTGGGCTTTTCCCTCCCCCCGCCTAGCCTGTCACAGATATAACAGAGCTCCGGGCACAGAAATTCCTCTCCCCTCTGCCTCACTAGGAAAAGAAACTCCCACAAGTTTTAAAAAGAAACTTTATATAAAAAGAAAGAAAATACAGAACAATAATACTGCATTAAGAAACTCAATACAGGAATATGGCTTATAAGAAAATAGGAATAAACAGTCTGATTTAAAAGATAGCCCAATTAAACCAGTCCAGCAAATCAACACCCATGTAAATACAAATCAAAGCACATCACAGCCGATTACTTTGGTTCCTTTGTACTCACACTTGATAGTAGAATATTTGAAAGAAGATGGAGTTAGAAGAAAAGCTTGTTTACTCACAGCCGAGGAAAACAAAAAGACCCCGAGTTTCCAGTTCCCTCCCAGACTTTAAAAAAAATCCAGGTCTCTGATTGGTCCTCTGGTCAGGTGTTTGGTTCCCCCTTTGTTCACCCTTTACAGGTAAAAGAAAATTAACCCTTACCTATCTACTTATGACCGACCCCCCACCGCCGAAGTGCCGCCAAAGCCCCGGACCGCCTCCGGATATTCGAATCAGAACCTGCAGTTCATAAAGCTGGCCCTGGCTGTCAGAGGCGGAGACAGCTGTCTACTTCATCTCATTTTGAGGGTTCTTTGGTAGCTAGGCCTTTGTCACATTCCAGGGGTGCAATTTAGACCAGTGAGAAGTTGTGTTACCACTTATTCCTCAATGTTGGGTGCCTCACAATACTTTGCTGTTGTAGTTCTAACCAGGGCCACTCCCAAACAGCTTAACAGCATACCAGTCACACCCAGAGAGTCTGTGAATAACTGGAGTCCTGGTCCAACAACGCTGAGCTCAGCATCCTGTCAACAATGCTCCAGTCACACTCTGGCTTCCAGCAGCCTTAGGGTCACCCTGCAAGTAGAAACCAACATACTCCGAGTTCCAAATTCTCCCAAAACATGTTTCTGCATTGTCCAGCACTCTCCTGGACAGGTCAGATATTAAAGGTCCAGTGCTCTGTAAAGGGACAATATTCTACAGCTGGCTACTTTAAGTGGAGTTACAAACAGTTCTACTTAAACACAACACTGGACTAGTTTAGATTAAAAATAAAACAAGTTCATTTAACTACAAAGCTATAGGTTTTTACTGAGTCCAAGTATAAGGTATTAGAGTCAGAATGAGTTACAAGAAAAATAGAGATATAATGTTTTGTAGCACCTTAAATTTAACAAGCTAGACTTGGTTCAAGATAAAATCCTTACTGCAGGCTCCCTTTTATTTGTACAGGTCAGTGAGCTAGGAGTGTTGATTACAAATACCTAGCAGATAATATACATAACCAATTAATAAGCAAAGCCTTATTTTTATTATGATCTTCCAGAAGTCATAGTGCTCTTATTTTGGAGTAAGAATGTCCCCCATAGGGAGCTATTCTGGTCAATTTCCCCATGCAGAAAAGCCCTAAAACCAGATTATGGACTTGAACCAAAATTCTGGATCTAAACTCTAAGACTAAGGTGAAGCCTGTACGCTCAGTTGTCAGTTACAACTGAGAACTTTCCCATTCCCATTCTGCCGAGTGGTCAGGTGGCTCATTATCATTTTGCTCTCCAGACTCAGATTGAGAACATTGGCTTCAGCCTACCTTCCCACTTAATCCCTTTCCTCCACTTGAGCCTCCCAGCTAATGTTTCTTAGAAGGACTTTCTTAAGTTCTTCAGGACTGTCTTTCCTTCCACTTTACTCTGACTTCTCTCCGTGGTGGCTCCATGCTAGAAAACTTAGTGTTTTCTGCTATTCTAAACTTCTCCAGTCCAAGAAGCAGCTGCTCTGACCAGGGCCAGCTCCAGGCACCAGAGGAGAAAGCACATGCCTGGGGCAGCACATTGTAAGAGGCAGCATTCCGGCTAATTGTGGGGCAGCACATTCCGGCTGCCCTGCTATGGTTCTTTTCTTTTTTTTTTTTGCTTTGGCAGCCCAGTCTGCAGCTCCGGAGTCCCCGGCTGGCTCTCCGTGCTCTGCCAGTCCCAGCCCAGCCGAGGCACGGACCCTGGCCCTCGGGGGCAGGAACTAGCAATCCTCGCCGCTCACCAAGCCGCTGGGCTACCCAGGATGTGCCACTCCCCGCTGCCTGCACCGGCGTCCACCTCCCGCGCTGCTCTGAGTCCAGCCCGGCCGAGCTACCTTTAAAGGAGCGGATGAGCCAGCACCTCCTGCAGCCCCCGGGGGCTCTGCCTGCCCAGCTGGGAGAAGCACCCCAAGGCCGGAGGGGGGAGCCCCTCTCGCCCGGCTGTGAGCGAGCTGCAGAGCCACCCTTCACCCCCCTGCGAGCCGCCTTGACTACGCTCCACATGCTCCCTGCGGCTGCCTTTTTTTTATTTATTTTTTTTCCTTCGGCAGTCCAGCAGGCAGTAAGAGGTTTTGTTTGTTTGTTTGTTTTGCTTGGGGAGGCACAAAAGCTAGAGCCGGCCCTGGCTCTGACTCGTGACCACATTTCACACTGATGTAAGATTAAGTTCAGTGCAAACTAGCAGAGACTGAACCATCCATTTAAAAGTATACGTGCACTCCCAGGTGTTAGCTATTAAAGATTTAATTGGTCACATGCCACCTGAGGCACGTTGCACATACTCTAAGAAGATTTACAATAAGGGATTCCACATCTGGATTACTTTACTTGTCACAATTCTAAAAAGTAAGACAAAAAGGATGTCATGAGAAAGAAGGGAAAGTTCTGGAAGCTTTCACATGGTTACTGGTGGTAAGAAACCATCTCCTTAGTATCTGCATGTTCAGCATCTGCATTCTCAGACAATGCTACATGGATTGTGACCCAAAGAAGAAACGTGCCAAAAAATATTAATTTAGCGCACATAAACTCCTTAATAAAAGCATTTCAAGGGATGTTAGGAGCTATTTTGGATTAATTTTTGGACTAATTTGCAACTTAAAGTTGTGCAAATGCTATAAGGGAAGAGAAACAGCTTTTTCTATCTGAGGCGCTTATATATCTCGCACAACTGTAGAACTTCCCAGTCTTTGATGTATTTATCATCACAACCCCCCTGTGAGGTAAGACAGTGCTATTTCCCCCATTTTACAGGTGTAAAATGAGGCACAGAGAGACTACACCCAAGGTTCTCAAAGGTATTTTGGTGCTTAGCTCCCAATTAAACCAAGTGACTTGCTCAAGATCACACAGGAAGTCTGTAGTGGAGTTGAGTCTCTAAGCTCCAGGTTTGTGCCCTAATCACTGAACCACCCGTCCTCTCTGGTCAGTAAAAAAAAAAAAAAAAAAGTTCTGAAGAATATTCTGTTTCTTGTGCTGTCCACAGGCTGGCTGAGTGTAAGCCAAAGCAGCAATCCAGGATACAGAATTGATTGGGTTTAGTCCCAGCTCTGTTCCTGATTTGCTGGGTGGCTTTAGGCACGTCACTTCCCCTCTTTGTGCCTCTGTTTCCCCATCCGACACAATCAGGCTAATATCTGCTTTCCAAGGGTATTTATGACTCCTTTGTGCAGAACAGGGGTTCTCAGACTGGGGCTCAGGACCCCTCAGGGGGTTGCGAGGTCATTACATGAAGGGTCGTGAGCTGTCAACCTCCACCCCAAACCCCACTTTGCCTCCAGCATTTATAATGGTGTTAAATATATTAAAAACTGTGTTTAATTTATTGGTGAGGAGGTCACACTCAGAGGCTTGCAGTGTCATAGAGGTCACCAGTAAAAAGGTTTGAGACCCACTGGTGTGGAACCAGTAAATGTAATGCACATCAATATCTGCAGGAGGTGGTTGTGATGGGGGTGGGATGGGGGCCATAGATTTAGCTCTCTTTATTTTCATATCATGTGACCAGCGCAAACTCTGCTTTGGTCTTGGTTTCTTGCTGTATTTCCTCCTCCCCCATCACTGGAAGCTTTCACACAGACTTCAGTGGAAAAACTGTCAACAGTTTGTCAATGGATCAAACCCCATCAGACATTGTGTAGGAAGTTTCAATGCTATTTTCACATTCACTTCCTTCCTTGTTTCCCTGCAGATAACCCTTTGAAGCTAGTGAATTAATTTGGACAGCAGATACACAATCCACATTTGGGAGAATTTTCTGATGGCTGTGTTCATGACCATGACTAGTTTGGCATGAAGGACATTTCTTGGACCTAGTGTGGCATCTTATCTTGATTTGCAGTGCTTCTTTTCAGGGAAAAGATTTTTATTAACAAGAGGTAAGACTTTCAAAATTCCATGTTTTACCTTCATTTAATCTCTTTACCTACTTCCTGTGCAATAGTCCAACCCCATAAACACTTACTTCTGGTTATAGTGCTTTCTCCTGATAATAAGCATACCCTACAGTAGTAAATGTTTGCATAATTGTGTTGAAAGAAAAAATAAAACCCATCCAAAGTCTGTGTTGATTTTCTACCATCCAAATTGTTATAGCAAACTGAATTTGGATCCAAACTTAACAAGGTTCTGATCCAATCTGTAGCTGGAGGTGAAGTGGACATGAACAAAAAAAACCCACTCACTTTTTTTTTTAGGAGAGGACCTGTTGTTGTTTATCCCAGGGCAGATTATGCGTGGTGCTGTCCGACAGAAGTAAGATGGCCCATAACAAATACTTATAAAGCACAGTGCTACTCATAAGCCAAAGGACCAGAATTCAGTCCTACTTGTTCAGCACTGAAAATATATCAGCACTACACAACATGAGAGTGTATTTTCTATTACCCCCCCCCCCAGTCTACAAGATCTGTTTTTTAGATTTTTGTTCTACGTCAATGGAAAAGCAATGCTGAGGACTGTGATTTGTGATTCTCTGTTTACAGCCGCATGGCCTCTTTCTGCAGCACTTTAATTTCAGATTTATCATCCTGCTTGGCAGACCTGAGGGAGTGGGAGCAATGTATTCTGCTTTGGGGGTAGCCTTGGAACACACTCAGAACAGCCATTACAGATTGGTCCTGGACAGATTCTGCAGGAAGTCCTAGCCAGGCCTCCTGGCTGGAGGAAGTATTGGCACAGAGACTCTCTACAGGGAGGAACGAGGGAACAAACAAACAAAAAAACAAGTGGGGGGTGTCTTCAGGGCCCTTTACTCAGCTGAGCACAAAGACAGTGAAAGCTCATCAGGGATGGGAGGAGGAGACCACATGCTTGCTGGTAGCGGTGTCACTTCTACAGTGATCTGCATCTGACAGATTTTTAAACCATCCCAAAACATATAGCAGAGACTGAAACTGTACCCTAAAGAGTTCACTAAGTTCCAACTAGATATAATGCAGATAACAGATAAGAGGCCCAATCCTACAGTCTTACTCAGGCAGTACTCCCTGTGAGTATAGGACTGCAGGATCAGGTCGAAGGAATGCTAGGCATAACTGCTGTTTGGACAGATGAAACAGAGAGGTTTATAGAAGAGAATAGAAGATGACAAAGAGACATATTTTCCTGTCCCAAAACTTTGGATTTAGGGATTAGGCTTTCAGGGGTTCCCAAGCCCTCAGAACTGCTCCCAAAACCTCAGGAGTTGGGTTTGTTTGGCCACAGTGACCATAGCAGGTACTATGGCCACAGGTGCCAGAATGATGAAAGTGACATTGTAGAAATGACTCCTGTCCCGGCAGGCCCCAAATGAGGCCTAGATTCACGAAGTAGGGGACATGTAATCTGCTTCATTTAGAAACCAGTTCTCAGTTTCTCCTGTTCTGAAAAATTTCAGCTGTTTGTTAGAAATTCCCTGTCACCTGGGTTTTCAGCCTAGCAGTCAATATTTGGCTCAGATGTAGGTCCAAAAACACTGGGGAGGAGGGGGGGAATTCATCTCAAGTAAACCCAAAAATGTTTCAAAATTTTCAGCATACCAAAGTGTCCAAAAAAAAAAAAGTTTAGTTTTGATTTTGAGGTTTTTAAGATGTTTTAAAACATATTTTTAAATAAAACTGAGGGAAATTCTAAAATGAAACCTTTTTCCAAAAAAAATAAAAGTTTCATTCTGGAAGTGCCAGAGCAAGCTGTTCCAACATTTCCAAAACATTTCTCTTTTTCCACCCCCAACCAAAATAATTTGCCAAACTGGACCCAAGTTCTTGAATTGTTTTGGTCAACTCAAATTTGAATTTATTTTCTCGAAAAATGTTTTCATTCAGCTCTAGTCAGGACCACTGTAGCAGGCTATACCTCTCCATTGCCCCCTTGGAGAGAGGAGTGGACACTGCTCCCATCACCGAATCTACAGTACAGCCCCTCTGGCTATACTATTCAGGATCTCCACCCCCTTTTGAGAGGAAGTTAAACAGTCCAAACAAAAAGTTAATATATGGTTCAGCAGCACACAAAAAGCAGAAACTAGGCTGTCAGGAAGCCAAAAGAGAGGAAAAAAGAAAAGTACCAGCCCTTCACCTTTCTGCCAGGAGGACCTAGGCAGCCAAGGCTCTCAAGCTATTTCACCACTCAGCAACTCTTTCTTCCAGGGAACTCTGACTCGCAGTCCTCCTTCAGAGCACTATCCTCCATTGAGCAGTGATCCTCCCATTAAGGACAAGCCCATCTCCAGGCATGACAGACCTCACAGGTGCATGGGGTTTGGGTCGATTGTGCCCAGAAGTGCTCTTTAACCTTTTCCTGGCAGGTGGGGATCTTTCTTACTTTCTTTCTGGCTAAATGGATAGAAGATTCCAAAACTTCCTTCTATTGTAACATAGGATCACAGTCTGAGAAGTTAAGAACCACTGCCCTGTAATTACAATGGGAAGTAACCAGTAAGATGTTTCAAAACTAAAGAAAACTTTTAAGTGCAATCACAGGATTTCAGGAGAAATCAGAAAGCTTTAATCAGATTTAGAGAGGAGTCATATTTTTCATTCAGGGTCAAGTCAAACATCATCAGCTTCTTCCATCCCTTTTCAGGCTATAGTTTTGAAAAAATTTTCAAGTCTCAATTTTTCCAGAGTCTAGCATAGTCTTTAATCAAGAATCTTGTCAGAATTTTGGATTTCTCCAGATTATTTCACAATCTTGGCACATCAGTATTATTTTCTACCTGTTCAGTTTTTGCATCATTAGTAACAAGATAAGGACTCAATAGAAGAGTAAACTTTCTTTCCAAGTTCACTATTGCATCAAAAATACTATTCAATACAATCTAATTTAATTAGCCATAACCAGCTTTGAATGTGGATAACGTTGCCTATGCAGCTTAGGAAAGCTCCATGGATACATTCTCTCTACAGAGACAACACCTAGGAATAAGAATTTCTCCCTTAGGTTCCTGTTCCCTATTGATCTGGGGGTAGGTCAAAAGTTAAAGATTTCTTCAACAAACCTGTCTCCTATTGGCTTTAGGTTGAAGCTTATAAGCCATCCTGTGACTTTCCATGGGAAATAGGCTCAACAACATTCAACAAGTTCAAGATTCAAAATTCCCAAACTAACTCCAAAAGGTATATAAACCCCACATGAGCTCAACTGAGGCCAAAGAAAATTAAAGTGATATTATCAACCAGACTTAAAAATCAAGCCTCAGACCAGAACAAATTAGATAGTGTGCAGCTGATCTTAACTCAATAATCAGCAGAATTCTGGTAGTTCCCAAACTCAATAAAGCAGAAAAGTTGATGGCCTGATAAATTCAACAGAGCAAAACCAAGCTTTATCCAATGCCCAACACAAACAGAAATAGCTCTTTGCTTAAAAATTAATGCCTAATCTCACAGCCAGCAAAGACAGCTGAAGAGATCCCAACAGCTAGCACTCCATACTTTAACCATAATGAGAGCTTCCACTTCTGGTTCTCTCAGGGACAGGAAATCTTGTTTATTTTATTTGTTTTTAATTTTATTTCAACCAATTCACCCATCAATAGGATTTACCACGGTGAACAGAAATAATGCAACTTGCATGAAAAGTCCAGTTCCTCAGCTTTGAATTCAGGAAACCGAACTGCTTTTTTATATACAAATTCAGGAGAGAGTTTTCATAGTTGTTGCATATGTTTCTATGAAGCTGTGCTTGGTGTAGTGTATCTTTACATTTCTAGGCATTCTTCGAGTGTACAGAATTCTGCTGCCATTTTGTTCTCGAAGCTCCATACAGCCTGAGTGTGAAGAGACACACACACTGTGCTTTTTCCTGGGTACACTTTTGTTCTTTCTTGTCCTGTTCTCTTAATCATTCTGATTGCTCACTGTGTATGGGAAAAAACATAAAAATGTTTCCCCAGATAAATTTCTTTTCCCTTCCAAATGCTATAATTCTGTGGTTCCCTCTGAGCACCTATATTCCCTAAAAGATGCCATAAACCCAGTTCTGTTCTATGATATGATACCCTATACTCTGGAGTGTGACACTCTTAGCAAGAAAAATCAGGTCCTGGGAAAGGTGACTGTTAGGCTGGTAGATAACAGGCTTTGGTATAGTCCATTAATGGATACCAAGACTTCTGCCAGCCGTAGGGTGACCAGATGTCCTGATTTTATAGGGACAGTCCTGATATAGGCATCTATTACTCCCCACCCTTTGTCCCGATTTTTCACACTTACTATCTGGTCACCCTAGCCAGCCATGCCTGTAAGAAATGAAACTACCATGCCTGCCACCACAGTGGCATATGGAAAATAAGTTACATTGACTGCAAAACAGAAAAGTAAACATACATTTGTCAATTTTAACTGGGCTCATGATGGATTCCCTCTCCCTATATTCCATCCCACCAGTCCCTGTCATCAGCGTCTTTCTACCAGCATCTCAAGCTTTTCATAAGTAATGATGAACAACAACATTTTGTGTTTGCAGATCATCATCAGTTGGGGATTTGTTTGTTTTTCAACACCAAAACCAAGGTTGGTTTGGGGATTTTTGTCTTGTTTTACTTAAACCCCCAAAATTCAGGTGGGTGGGAGACTAAACAAAGAGTTCATGGCTTAGTCTCTTCTGTAGCCTCTTTTGTTTGGTAGCTGCAGCTGTTCAAATGATTGTTGTCTATATGGTCACTCTTGATTTAATTAACATGTTAAGGTGCAGAAGCATTGGCTATTAAATTATTTAATGAACAACTAAAGCCTAGGCACATTTATCCTCTGAAGTATAGTGTCAGTGTTTTCTTTTCATGGGCTGGTCCAGTATTTTTCTCTCTATCTTAGAGTTTTGTGCTAGCACCCATCACTGTAGCATCTGATTGCCCCCCGCTTGAATTAGATTGGCAAGATGTAGCTCCTAGTGCATTTCATGGAGTTTTCTGCTCTTCTCTGGTCCCTAGTTACAGGGTCCTTCTTAAGGATTTGTGGGTATTTCATGTGTTTTGTTGTTTCTTCTTTTTATTTTTTGTGGGGGGAAGAGGCAAAGGTTGATTTTTTTTTGTTGTTTCTTGGGGTCTTTTTGCTAGATATTGTTGCGATGTTTCATAATTTCTTGATATTTAAAAATAATAGAGATAAAGATAGCAATTCAATAGTAACATCTGCCATGCTTGGCCTTGCTCCTTCAGAAACCAGCCTCCGTTAGTTATATAAATACATTCACTGATGTGGGCAAATCCCACTCTTAAGATATATATGTGCTCTGTCTGATAAACAGAATATTTAATCAAAATATAGAGCACAAAGCGATTGTTTATTACAATTGCAGTTTGTGACTATGCTACCATAGGATTTAGAGCCATAGTGGAAAACAGCTGACCCCTGCAACAAAAGTAGTACCAACTGGAGTGACCACAGAGTGATTAACTCACATTCTAGGAACTGTGCTTTGTCAGTCCTGGGAGCAAGACCATATTTGTCCACAGCTGAGGAAATGGCTCAGGGACATATTGTTGATGCCCCTTGTTCATAAGGGCCAACTATTATTGTTTGTTTTGTGGTAGGTACTGCCCAAACCTATAGGAAGCCACCAAAGAACTCACAATTTAATTAAAACAAACAGGGGAAGGAGAGGAAGAAAATATACAACCAAAGTAATATGTTTGTTTTAAATTGGTATCAACTTTTCTAAACTGGCCCTCTACCCAGGTGTTACCTTTAGATAGCATGGTAGAAATAGGTCTCAAAGAGGGATTTGAAGGAGGACAGAGTAGTGGACTTATAGACTAACTCAGGGAGGGTGTTCCTTGGTAAGAAGTGGTACAGATGCAAGCACACAGGTAGATAGGATAAACAGATACAAGGGATCAAAAGTAGCATTGTTGTAGGAATCCAATGGCGGAGGGTTGGTGGAGAGGGAGTGGGTTGTGTGATTGGATAGAGTGACAAAAGAACCAAAGGTGAAGGAAAGAGTGAAGTGGAGAGAATCAATAAGTGGGTCCCTTGAGGGAGCAGAGTGAGAGAAAAGAAAGTGCTGAGAGTGGCGGATAAGTGATGTACTAATGGATTGGAAGCCTTAAAGGGCAGGGTGGAGAGTCAGAGGGTAAATTTGCTTTGTTGAAGCAAATGAAGTGATAGTCAAAGAAAGGGAATTTGGTGCTAGAATGATCAGACTAGGAGCAGTGTTTAGGAAAGACAAAAGTGAAAGGCCATTTTGGTGAGTGAAATTGTTGATCCAGTGCTGAAGGTCAAATAAAGAGGTGAGGGAGCTAAAGGGTCAGGCAAGACGTCAGTGCAGAAGGAGAAGTCATCAAACTCACTGAAGATAAGGGTGTGATGAAAAAAAAGTGATCCACGCTGATACTGTGTCTAGAGGAGCAGGGGAAAACCTGAGCAAGGGGCAGAGACATGGCAAACAAGTATGCATTGCTGGGACAGGATTATCATGAGTGAAACTGGTCAGTGTTGTGAGACATACAGTATATAAATAGATTGTTGGGCTTTTTAAAGTCTAGCAGGTTCTCTCTGATGGCAGCCTCCACCCACCCACAACCCATTGACATGAATGGCTCCATTCATTCCAACTGGAGTTTTGTTGGTATTAATTTCAGAATCTCTTGTAAAACAAAAATTCATTTGAGGCCTGTACCCCTTAACTCACCCATTTCCTGAGAGTTGCCTTGAGATCAGAGGATTCTTAGTACATGCCCTCAGGAAGGGGGAGAGCCCAGCTCACAATTCTGGGGAGGCTACAAAAAGGTCATTAATCAGTAAACTAGCCCCTGACCACACAGGCAAATGTCTCACAGAGTCCTCTTGTTTGGGTTTGTCAGTGCAGCCTCCATACGAGAGATCCATTACTCTTTTCAACAGTCTAAACATTCAGCATTAGTTTTACCTTACAAGGAATATTAGAGTTTTAAACTTGAATGCTTAAATTCTGAAAGAAAATTGCAGTAATTATTTTATAGCACAGGGGGAGATTTGGGGACTTCTTTAAATTATGCCGATTACTGATTGCAGAGAGTTTTGAAAGAAGTTGCTACATTAGCCATGAAATCCAATGAGACCAGGGTGGCAAAAGCATTAAGCAGCAATCAGCGATGGTCAGGCAGCTGCTGTGCTGAGACTCCTGCTTATCACTCTGACCATCATCGTCTAGTTGTTTTCTTGTGCTCATGCCTCTGTCTGTATCCAGCTGTTGTTTCTTGTCTTCTAACTAGACTGTAAGATCTTTTTTTTTTCCGGGGGAAGGGGAGGGATGGGCAGGAACCATGTGTTTGTTCTGTGTCTGTACAGTGCTAAGCACAATGGGGTCCTGGTCCATTATTGAGGCTCCTAAGCACTACCATAAAATAGAAAAATAATAGTTCTGGTGAGATACTAAATGATGACATGCAAAATTTACATTAAATGTAAATACATATTATTATGTAGCATTCTTAACATACAGTATCACAAAAACATAAAATGGAGCCTTTGAACACATGGTTTGCAAAAAAAGGGATTATGGGGGACTAAATAGCTTTTAGGGATGAGTAATGAAATAAAGATCCTTTCATCTCTTAGGTACCAGTTAAATTCTGACTGTGTTGGGAACAAAAGCTGCTACTGATGGTTGCTCAGTCTCTGGGAAGTGATTTTGGTGGCTTTCATCCCTTCCAAATGACAAGGTGCACCCATCAGAAAAGCTGTCACCACTACAGCTGGCAAAAAAAGTTTTGGATACTTTAAAAAAAAAAAATGAAAAATGACCCTTTTTTCTAAATGAAACTTTTCACCAAAAATTTGTTTAATTTGAAGTTTTTCAGCAAAGAACCAAAAACAAAGTGTTTCAATTTTTGAAAACTGGAAACCAAAAACATTACTGCTTTGGCCTTTTCCTCCTTTCAGCACTTTCTGCCCCTCTACCACCTTTCCCCCATCCCACCCCCTTCCTTTTTTCCATTTTGCTACTGGAGTGGGAAGAATGGAGTGGGGGGAGGGGGGAGAGAAAAGGGGGGAAGTTTTGATGAAAAACCAAAACGAACGTGAAAAGATTGCAGAAAATGTAAAGAAAACGAATGTTTTGACCAGCTCTAAACAATCACATTTAGCACTAATTGTTGGTACAGTCTTATGAGGGAGGCAAGAGGGGGGAAAGGGCTGGAGAATAAACTGTCCCCCCTCCAAGAGGATTTCTTCAGGTGAGGCTCATTCACAAGGCAGGCTATAGAAGCTAACACTGCCACTTCCTTTGCTGTCTCAGGAAAAAGGAGTTTGGTCATGAGGTTAGTCAAGCTAACCCCTTTCTGGAGTGCTCAAATGGCATTGGGGGAAAAAATCATCAAACAAAAACCAAGCAGGCATTTCCATCCTCAAACAGGACTAAAATTGTTTTCTCCTCCCCAAGATCGCTGATGTTTTAAGTGACGTTGTTTCTGGTTTGGTTCTTCAAAGAGAGCCTCTAACAACAGACCTGAACTCTGTGGCAATGACTCAGCAAAGGAGTTATTAGTATCACTTCACTTTGCAAATGGAAAAATCATTCTGTTCCCTCTTTACCTGCTCCTAGCAATTGGTAGGTTAATTGTGTACAGTTTCCAGTTGTTCCACTAATCATACACACACACTGAAGTCCAGACAACCTGTAGTTGGATAGAGCTCATTGGGTCGTACTCCTGCCTTTTTTTTTTTTTAATTGTACAGCCTGAATCTCTTTCAACAAGAGCATCAGCTTTAGACCTAAAAGCACAAGGGTCAAGTAATTCTGGCCAGGCAATTGACAATTAATATTTGTACGGTGCTTTTGAAGATGTGTGTTCTAGAAGTGCTAAGCACTATCATGTGGCCTAGAAGGCAGTTGATCTATAAACAAAGCACAGGAGAATTTGACTTATATGTGATTGATTTAAAACATTTAAAGGAAACAGGCACGACCTCTTTTCTGAAGGATCAGCCACCCACCCTGTCACCTTTAAAACCCAACAAACGAGAAAACTTGCACGTAGGATTGTTTGCTAACCTCACTTGCACTTTCACATTTTTCCTCTTTTATAAATCTTTTCAGGCAAAGTATAACAGATCTCACAGAGTTTATTAGAATTATAACAAGGGTGTCTGGCTGCAGGACTGCCTTGGCATTGTTATATATCCCTGATCAGGGTTATGTGACAATGCAGATCAAATGTTTGGAAGTCCTGCTTAGCCAGAACATTGTCTATGAGCTCTCTCCTTTTGCAAGTGCTCTGAGTTACTGTGTAAAAATAAAATTCCTAAAATAAGACTGTGGGTGGCTGAGAAATGCCAGCCATTGGATAAGGTGAAAATGATTTCTCTTCAGATCTGCACAAAGGTAATAAGGACTTCAGAAGAAGAGCATTCTGTTTCCCCTTTTTACTCATCAAGAGCTCAAAAGTTTAATAGGACTAAAAAAAAAGGATCACATATCTATATGGTTAACAAGAATTACAACAGCAAGAAATAAAAATAATTTATAAAACAGAATTTTGGAAAGGATATAAACCCTCATGCTTCAGGGCATAAGACAACCTCTAACTAGTACGGTCAGGTAGAAACTGTTTGTGGGTGGTTTAGCAACTATGGCACGTGTGCCAAAGGCGGCACACAAGCTCATTTTCAGAGGCACTCACGCTGCCCGGGTCCTGGCCACTAGTCCGGAGGGCTCCACATTTTAATTTAATTTTAAATGAAGCTTCTTAAACATTTTACAAACCTTATTTACTTTACGCACAACAATAGCTTAGTTATGTATTATAGACTTATAGAAAGAGACCTTCTAAAAACGTAAACATGTATTACCAGCACGTGAAACCTTAAATTAGAGTGAATAAATGAAGACTTGGCACACCACTTCTGAAAGGTTGCTGACCCCTGATTTAGCCCATAATCACCCACTGTATGGGTTCTCGTGCCTTTCCCTGAATCATCAAGTATTGGCAACTGTCAGGCTCATTGAGAGAAATTTGGGGTCATGGTACATCATGTTGACTGAAGCACCTTCCCCTCTTATTTCAATGTATTTACACAGATATTGCAGATGTTTTGGGAGGCCCTCTGAGCTCAGAACAATTTCTCCATCACCCCCTACTTCAGCTCCGGCCACCGTCAGAAATAGGATACCGGAATTAGTGGATTATTGGTCTAATCTGGTATGGCAATTCCTGTGTTCCCCAAGGGCAGAACCATGACTAGGGAGGCTGCAGACAAGCATATCACTTACAGGTGAGTTGGAAAGCTGCCAGAATGGAGCATACAGAACCTACCACAGCCCTCCCTTTCCCACACACCCGAAGTGTCACACTTCAGGAGACAACAAGCAACAACAACCACCACCACCACCACCATTCTACTCACCACATGAAAGCAGAAGATGGAAACGGAATTGCACAGGAGGCCAGCCCCCTGCTACTTGCAGACAAAGTACAGTAACATCAAACCTTCAGTAAATAGACCCAAAATGTTGATACTTTGGGGAAGGGGTCTGGAGGGAGGAGGGCAGTGAGCAGGGCTTGCTTTTTAAACCCCAATTAATGTAGCCACCACCAAAACTGTCACGATAATAGTATAAGAATAGTATCAATTGGGAGACAATTTCTGGCTCCCCCCTAGCATTAGTCCCTGCTAGTAAGACCAGAGCAGCAGCATGTATGTGAAGGAATAACTTCTTTATATGTGCACACATGTACCGGTCCAGATAAGTTATTGATTTAACTCTTTGAAACCATGGATATCCTCATGCTATGCACTACCACAAACTCTTCAAACTTTACTGCTTGGTTTACATAGAAGTACATCACTAGGCAGTGGAAAAACTACTAGGAACTGAACATTATCTTTCAGCATCTCAGTGTGGGCATGGGTAGAGCTCAGGGAGAACTACGATCTTTAAAACAGACCTTTCCAGTTATTGTATCTTGTAATGATTGGATTGGGGCAGGCATAGTCTTTTGTATTTACATAGGGAGGAAAGACTTGGTAAACACAGCTGTTTAAAGGTGTTTTATTGCTGTTAAGGACATTAATGGAGCCTTAATACTCCTAAATCTGCCTCTTTTGTCTTGGCTGCTTAATATTACATGTGATCAAAAAACGGGAGGAAAAAATTCTGCAGAAAATATAATGGGGAATTTTCCATTGAAATGTTGAATGTCTCTAAAATTTTCCAACCTGCAGAATTTTGACAATTTTAAGCTGATCCCCAAAACATAAAATGGTTTATCTGACTGGAACAGTCATTCCAAAAAATGTGTTAGAAGGGGATCCAAACGAAAGCAAACTAATATTTTAGCAGGCCTCCTTAATTTCACCTCTATTATTGGCGAGAGTATCAGCACATGCAGATCTGAGGGGTTGTGCTTGAAAATGACTGTGCATCCTGAAAGTTTGGTCACGTGTCTAAAGATTTTCATATGGGAGGGAAGCTGCTGGGTAAGGGAAGGAGAATGATTGAAGGGTTGGGGCAAAATAATTCTTAGAGCATATCTATAGATTTCAGTTACCTAAGACAGAAAAGGGGGAGAGAAAGCAGTGCCCGGAAATAACAGAAGGTGTTTATCTCTGTAACCCAATGCACCCCTGAATTCATACCCTACATGCTATTGGAATAATTTTTGTACAAAATATGCTTTGTGAGGTATCATTTGAGAACTAAACACTATAATAATATTACTGATAAATAATAATGAGTGATTGCTGCTTTATGCAATTTCAAGAACATGCCCTGCTGAAATTGCTGCAAGTTTCAGTAAAGAGTTCAGTTCTAATACAGAGTCTTCAACTCTCCTGCTTAATGCAAAAGGTGTATTGGGGTGGAGCAATCGGAGAGTTGCACTTATTTTATTCATTCCCCTAACTCTGCTGTATCTGAATCATGGACTTTTGCTCATTATGTCATGATAGTCCTTGCCTGCCACTTCTAATGTTCATAGCATGGGAATCCAAAATCTAAACTGCTCAAACAAGAGTAGATTGAACTGTTATGATTATTTAAATGATATGGAACATTTTATATTATGTCATTTTCTTACAGTCCCATAACAAAGTCATTTTCTTACAGTCCCATAATAATTAAGGATTAGTAAAATCCACGTTTTTAGAATAGAAACAAATTTGACCATTGCAATGTTTCAGTCTATTTTGGAAATTTCTTTCACTGTCACTGTTTGACAACATAATTTAGCACTTTGTAGTTAGAGAATTTTATTTCTGAGAGTTAAAAGATTCCCCCCTCCCCCGCAGAATGATGTGAAAAAGGATTGAATTTAGGAAATGATTAATAGATCTGATATCCCCTTTAAAAAAAATAAGTTTTGTTGCACCAAGATACTTTTTTCAGATGGGACTGTGGAAGGAATAATCTGATTATAAGTAAAAAAGAAGTTTTGAGAATATTTTATTTTTACCAGAAACATAGAGGGTAGAAGTTTTTTTGGTGAGTAGCAAATTATAAAGATTTTTCAATTACAAGGAGCTCACAATTAAGCTACAATTAAGGAATCTACAAATTAAGGACATCTACAATTAAGGAAATCATTAAAACAAGACATCAACTAAACATATTTCTGGTGTGTGGGTGTGTCTGCGTCTGTGTAATGAAACGTATATTAGCACTGGCATTGACATGTATGAATAAAATTTTCTAAAAGATTTACAAAAATGGGAAGCATTATTTCAAGTGGGGAAAATGAGGCACAGAAGTGAAGAGAGTTACTTAAGGCCAAATGACAAGTCAGTCAGAGAGTTAGGAATAGAAACATGGACATCCTGACTTCGAGTCTGAGATGAATGAACGTGTATGAATACAATATATAGTCAATGTTATTCTGCATAGAAAAATTAATTTAGGTAACTTTTTAGTCATTTGCTATTTTTAATGGTGTCAAAAGGTGATAAGTCACAAAATACTGAGCTTTAACACGTCATTGTTCCAGTACTGAATGTTGCCCACCCTGCACTTTGAAGCAGTATAGTTCTGCATGTAAGGGATCTCACATTTGGGGAGAGCGGGGAGGGGAAGAAGGATGGGTTTTGTGGCAGGTTTGAAGTTGCTCAGGGGTTTAGAGGATTCAGCTAAATCCTGGAAGAGACAGATTAGTGGGCAGTGGGCAGGTGAAGTAAAAAATTTACGAGAAACATAGTCTATCACAGTGGCTTTGTAATTTAGCACACCACATCTATAAATATTCTTTGGGGTCCAGCTACTACCAATGCTGAATTGGGAAGAGCTGGCAGCTGCTTTTCCCATTGCAGAGAGGGGTGGAAGAGGCAAGTGGAGAAAGGGCCTTTGCCTTTCAGTGGAGTGGCAGTTTTGGCTGTATTATAATAATTTATTTGGTAAAGAAGCTACAAAGACAGGATGAGTGCTTTTTCTAGGAGTCAGTCACAAGGATAGAATGCCTGTTCAGTCTGCAGCCTTCAACCAAGCCATTTTTATGTAGCCAAGTGACAGGGATGTCTCTTATAACCCTCCCCTCTTCTCCTGCGCCTCTCCCTCCCTCATTCTCATCAGACGTGTGCAGTGTTTCATCAGTGCAGCAATAGTGGGACTCCAAATGGGAGCTCACCATTGCCGCTGCACCGAGCTAGAAGAAATACTTTTTTCCCTCAGACACTGCGACCAACATGCAGGTGAAGCAGACTGGTAGATACTCTGAAATTTCCTTACTTCATTTGCAGTGAGATGGTAGATGTTCAATTATAGGTGGAGCTGGGAGAACCACTCTTAGAGCCGTGAAAGGGAGAGTGGGACTGGCTAGGCAAGGAGCAGGAAACTGAACCTGAGTCTCCTGAGTCCCACAGAAGCACTCTGACCACTGGGACCTCAGTGGTTTCTTCCTTGTGCCCTAGGTTTGTAAATGAGAGTCAAGTTGCATGTTGGCATTAAAACCAGGTGGGTTTCATCTAATTTTGAGCCTTATTGCAAACTTTGTACACGTATCTTGTACAAATTCACCTGTAAGTAATTTTTCTAAAACTGACAAGGCTTTGAAACCAGCTCAGCCATATTACGTTCTGGGCTTTTTAAGCTATACCATTGATCTTCATACAAGTAGGAGCTTGAAACCTGAAAGCCTTTGAGTTGACTGTTGTTTTGACTACCTGAAGCAGATTGGAAAAGATAACCCCAGACACTATTAGGCAATGCATGAGTGTCATGTGCTATTTTGTTATTCAAGGCCTTTAAAAATGTCTTGGTCCATTGACGCTGAAGTATATTGAGGGCAACACTTGGTAAACAAAAAGTGAAACTTAAGACAGAGAGCCTGGAAATTTTCCAGTGATTCCTTCCCAGAAGCAGCCTTTGCTATTTGCGTGTGGTTAAAGGAGACATTTTTGTAAATAAAACACTGCTTTTAAAGAGAAAAGATAGCTAAAAAGGGTGTAGAACAGCCCTAAGTTTCAGGTCTTGCCAAGACTCAGTTGGGTTGTGCACTGCATCCCTGACCTTCACTGATCTGTCTATGAGATGATAGGCATGGTGCTCTACATGTGAGCAACAGCTTTTGTAATGACAAATTCAGCCAGAAGCAAGTGGCTTCCCCTCCTCCTCTAATCTGTACAAACAGAAGCCCAAGGTTGCTTCTGTAGCAGTAGCATTTTGTTTTAAAGAAGCTAAGAATGGAAAGCACCAACTCATCTCTACGGTGGAATAAACTGTTCTAAGTTAAAAAAAAAAAAAAAGCCGACTGGAGAGAACATATTTGGAACTATAAAACAACAATTTCAGGTGATCGGTCATCCAAAATGACAACTGCATCTTTGAAACCCTCTCCTTAATGCATATGGAATGAGGACACAGATTTCCAGCCCAGCAGAGGCAAAAAACCTGGCATTACCACGGA
This sequence comes from Chelonoidis abingdonii, assembly GCF_003597395.2. Classification (NCBI taxonomy): domain Eukaryota; kingdom Metazoa; phylum Chordata; order Testudines; family Testudinidae; genus Chelonoidis; species Chelonoidis abingdonii. The sequence goes on from NC_133773.1 coordinate 31,852,171, forward strand.
AAGCTTCACAGAAAGGAGCTGTCTTTACCCAGATACAGACTTCACTTTCGCAGTGAAGCAGATTAACCCCTTAAGTACTATTTTATAGTGCACTCTTTGAGGTCACGCTGTTATAGGTGCCAGTTCAGGAAAGCATTTAAGCCTGTGCTATCAATTTCAATAAGGCACTCTTAAATTGGATGCCAGGGACTACAGCATTTATCCATAGGACAATAGTGGTGTCACTCTGCTCCATTTTGGTCATGCATCTGTGTGATGCAGAGGCCCTAGGCAAGAGGGTCACATTTGTGGGGGGTGTACTTTGTAAACCTGACTGTTGTACTTTAATTATCTAATTAAATTCTTGAGGCCCAAAGAAAAATCTATTTAAATTGCATAAGGTGAAGAGTTCTTTAATGAATCAAAGAATTTGGGGACCTGCCTGCACTAGAGAAAATGCAGCCCAGTATTTTATGGAGGTACAATAAACCTGGGGTGTACATAATATTAGCAACAAACTCACCAGGTTTCAGGTCTCTTTACAAACTTCAGACAGCACAGGTTAAGACCTGCTAGAGTTCCCTAAGCCTTTCAAGCAAACAAAGGCCAATTTATGGTTTCAGACCAAAACCACGACAAACTCAACATTTTGATAGGAAATTAGATGAACCTTGATGGAGTCAACCAAGTTTCACTCTGAGTTTTTGGGTGGATTTGGCAACCCTAGGCAAACTGAAACCGAATAAGAAGAACAAATCCCTGCCTATTCAAAATATAGATTTCTCACACGAATGCCACCTACAAAACAACACAATCTATGTGAGAGAAAGCTACAGTTTTAATCAGATCTGAGTCAAAAACTGACACTTCATATCACACCTCTTCAAATTTCAATAGATGTGTGTGCAGTCAGAGTGTACCCTAGGGAAAAGGAGAGGTGCCTTGGCGCATATTCCAGTTAAAAATGTGCAACTGATTCTTACAGATTCCAGTTGGGCAACTAGGTTCTAGAACAGAGCCATGGATCTATTGAGCTATTGGTTACTGGGCCACCAAACAAAATCAGCAGACACCAGTGGAAATCAACAAAAAAAAGTGTAAAGAGTCTACTGGAATTTCAGTGAGGGACTGAATCCTGGAACTTGAACCTGCCTTCATGGTTAAGCTTCCAAGTCTGTTCCAAAACCACAGTTGTGCCTATTTACTGGTTTTGTCTTGGATGTAGATGACTTCTGGTTATTTTGCTATGATTACGAGATTTCTGTGCAAGATAGAAGAACACTCTTATGAACAGTTGATCGCAGGAGATTTCCATCATCTCAAAACAGAAGAAGCCTTTCATGATCTCCCAAGAATTTGGCCCTAAATGATGGACATCTCACAAGGTTAGTGTGACAGATATGGCAATTGCCTGCAATATGTTGGGGAGATCTGGCTGTTTGAAGTTTATGAATTATTATGCCAGGGATTGTATGTAACTCCATTGGGGAGGGTGACAACAGCTCTGACAGGAACTAGAAACAGTGCGGAATAGCTAGGCAAATTCAATCAGGTAGTAACTCACATAGGCTCACATACACTAGTTCAGACTAGAGTCTTCAGAGACCAACAGACAAAGAAAGGACTTTTGGATAAACAGCCCGAGTTTAAACTGACTCATGGCTTTCTTTCTAATCCAGCAAATGGACAGGACTGTGTGTCCAAGAGGGGCCTCAGTCCTTCCTGGGAAGCGGGGGAAGGATTTTGGACTACAGAGACCCCCACAAGACTGATGAGTGACTTCTAGTAAGCCTTTATTGTTTTACAGAAGTTTTCTCTGTAATGCTTTCACCTTCAGAACAAATGTGTTGGTCTCTAAAGAGGTCTGTGGTAACTCATAACTGCTGACAATTACATTGTTATGTAGACTTCAGAGAGAAAGTAAAGTTCAGACTTTGGCCTGCTCAGGCAGTCTGGCTTGCTGGGGATATCACAGTGTAGGCCGGGAGCTGTGCAACCAAGAAAAACCCTGGTCAGAAGGAAAAGAGAGACATGGGTCTGCACCCAAGAGAGGTGACAATTGAGGAGATGCTGCAAGTTTAGTGCAGGTGTCCTAAAGGGATTATGCAGGGGGAAATACAGATGCAGTTGCCCTGAACTGTGACTGTCAGCTCACAAAATATCATTTCCATTGAACCTGAACCCAAGTTCTGCTTTGGCCATGAATGTTCCCCTCCCCTGATGTGCATCCCAACCTGAGCAATGTCTCTTTGGCCTGTCTTTAGAAATAATCTCTTCTTTAAAAACAACGGAAAAATCAGGTTATATTTCTGACAATTTAGAAATTGAATGCGAAAGGATCCCTTGTGGCTTTAATGAATTACAACCTATACATTTCAAACCTTGTTAGCCAATCAGAAGGCTGGAGATGGAATTGTGGAGGTTTTGTATGGAGTTTTTCAGGTTTTTCTATTTTACATGATAAAGACCAAACTTTTTATACCCATCACAACATGTCAGTAAATGTGACTCAGTCAGTACACATTACGTGCACCAAATAAAGATGCCAAGATAAGATATTAGGACTGAAATCAATACAGGATTCTCTTTTACATATCCCAACAGTCTCATTAACTTCAAAGTAGCTGATACGAATGTAATTAAAGAGCAGAACAAACAGAAAAAAAAGGGAGGGGGGTAATCCATAAACCCTGTTTAAGATTCTAACTAAAATGACATAGTATGGGGCTGTACAGTTAACCACACTAGATTTTCGGCAACCCTAGCATAATTTTTTAAACAAATAATAGTGACATTTTACAAAATTTAAATGTATCAATATAGGGGGTGTGTGTGTGTGTGTGTGTGTGTGTGTGTGTGTGTGTGTGTGTGTGTGTGTGTGTGTGTGTGTGTGTGTGTGTGTGTGTGTGTGTGGTTTCAACACAAATAAGCACTGCCACTAGGGAATAATTTTAAACAACAACCAAAAGAAGTACTTGGTACTTTAATATGCTAAACCAAACTCAAATATTGCAGTTGACTACTAGAACTAAACCTGCATGCTGCTCACACAAGATAATCCTGTAAAAAGAAGAGCGATGTGCACCACGACTGAACTGAATACTAAAGCTTGACTGGAGCAAATTTGCAAGTCTTCTTTGAATGGCAACAACCAGAAAACACATCACTGTGCAGCATTTAAACGTACACAGTTGCTAACTATTAACCCATTGGGCTGTCGCCACTTTTCCAGTCAAACATATGAAATAAAATAAAAATGATCAGACAAAAGGAGTTTGGTGGTCTCACTCCCGTTCACAGTAGATAGGTGCCCACCGCCCAAAAGCCAACATAATAATGGGCAATAATTGGCACTGACAGTAAAGAGGCTGGTCCCTCTGCAACGAGGTTGAAAAAGCACATAGGTGGGGTAGAGTGAAGAAACTTGCACTGCTACTAAATATGCTATTCTGTTCTGGACATAAAACAGAAGACTTCAGTTTTGAGAGATGTCAGCTATCAGAAACACCATGGTAAGCAACAGGGTATGAATATCAAGATAGGTGCAGTGTGGATAGAAAAAAAACTGGGCATCTTTCATGAGTTATTTTTCTAAACCCTCCTCCCTCCATCTCAATAAAATGAACCTGAGAGAGCAGTGGATCAATAGAATAACAGCACAGAACACCTTTAAAGGAACATCATGCCCCCCTTTATTTGAATATATTAGTTGAATGCTTCTACCAAGTGCTAAATTAACATTTACAGTAGTGCTAATTGAGGTCGCATTTCTGTGTGTGCTGCTTGCTGTTAGGCAGGATGAGATTTCTTTTTCTAGAGATTAAAACTTCAGTAATATCTTCTTTGTGCTTCATACCAGTTTAATGCTAGAGCAAAACATAATTATAGTATGCCATTAATGGATTAGATGGTCGGTGTTGCTGTCTAGCTGTGTTCCAGTTTTTCCTCCATTGGCTTTGTGCTCTCTGTTGTCATTTTCTAATTATCTGTTCTCTTTTCAGTTAGCAGCTTTAATATTTGAGAGTATTATTCAAACCCAAGTTAATGTATCTTTTTCCAGGAATTGCTTGGAGCATGTTATTTGGAGCATGATATCACAATAAAAATGTTATCAGATGCAACAGTTCGAGTTTTTTTGGTTTTGGTGTTTGTTTGTTTTCTTTTTTACCCAGATTCACAATCATGAAACCATTAATAGTAAAATGTTGATCAGCAATAGAAAATGCTGATATTGCAAAATAAAACAAAAACTTTCTCATGTGTTTTGCAGCTGATTTGACATTGGTTTTCTTGTGGTCTGATGCCACCAGCCATAACCTACAACAGATCCTCCTGATGGTAGGACACCTTCACTGGCAAAGACACAGCTCATACATTTGAATCCTTACTGATGCTTAAGCTATTTATAATTATAAAGACAATCAGCGTTCAAATTCCATCAAGAACATAAGAGGAGAAATCTGGGGCTGAAATATGAGGATTTTCATTCCTGCCGCCAAGAAATAAATACTATCACTGCTCATCATTATATAGCACCCTTGGGTCCTAGCTGTCAGGTGCTGAACATTCTTACCTCCCACTCAAGCCAGCACCTTGCAGAATCAGACCCAAAATCTTTGGAGCATAAAATACTGTGCACCCGTCAGGTACTCTGCTAATCTTTGTGGTTTGTTATTGTCACCCAGAAAAATATACAGTAGAAAATAATTCTTCACGAACAGCCATTTTAAGCGTCTACAGGGAAAAGTCCATGAATGCACACCCTACCAGACACTAGGGTAAACTCAATAAATTCCTAAAGCAAATTTCCTGAATGTAACCAGCTTCCACCATTCCATGTGTTTGCAGTGAATCAAGCTGCACTAAAGAACATCTTGCAACATTTCAGTATAATATTTTAAAAGCTGTCAAAAAAAACTCTCTTGCATTCTCTCTTGAAAACCACAGTAATTAAAAAAAAAAAAGAGGAAAGCAAAAGAAATGCAAAAAGAGTTAATTTGAAACTAATCAAGCACCTATTTTCCTCCACAGCTTCAGAAATCTCTTTTATTTTAATGATGAATTCATTTTCAAAGGCGTGCCGATCCTTTTAAGGGGAATTCCACATATCACAGCTGCACAATCTGCCCTGCAGTGTAGGTCTCTCACCCACCTGCTGTCTACAAACCATCATGAACTTTCCAGAGCTGACGTTGTGCCAGTTTAACTGTCCTGTGCGCTGGTCTCCTGATCATTTGTAAAATAAATACCCAATATCTTCTAAAATAAAAAGTTACAAGGTTCAAAACTGTATAACGAATGAGTTAGCCGAATCATTGTAACTTTGCAGAGTGCTGTACTGTATTATGTATCGCTGTCTGTTAATAATGCATGGTTTCCTACAGAAATTAAAAAGCAGTTTTATTAAACAGTTTCATTTTAAGAAAAAATTATTAAGAATGCAGCTCCTGAAAAAGAGCTCTATTCTTGTTCCATATTCTAAGTATAACGCTTGTGCTGAGAGTAAAGACTCAGTCATGTTTTAAACACATATTACAATTCATGCTTTGAAACATCATGAACTCTCTCCTCAAGTACTTCCCATTTGATAGTTAATTTATTTTTGCCTGCTTTTGTTTTCTCCTTCATTCATGTAGATTCAATGGTATATATTAAAATTTTAATTTCATGGCTTGCTGTGCGTTCAGGTGCTAACAATGAGCTGGACTTGATCAGTTTTAAAGCTCATTTAGTGGGCAAAATTGTGTGTCCCTTTGTTCTTGTAAGGGCCCAAGTAGCTCTTATTATTGTGGAAGATTAAAAGGGCTGACCCTTGCCAGTGAGACATACAGTGGTAACTTCTAAGCAGAGCAGAGACGCAAATGCTCTCTAGAGCTGCGTTTCTTGAAACCTTGCAGAGCACTATAACACATACCGTATCTGCCAGTGGTATTTATTTTACCTTTCATCTTTCGCTAGCATTAGCTACTGAATTGGCTATACAGTAAAGGAAACAATGGATTAAGTCCAGACTTGGTGAATCCTATCTGACGGGCAAGTACATAAATAGGAAAAACACAAAAGTAAAAATCACACCCTCTCCTTGCTGTTGTGGTTTGTCTCTATTCTCTTATACAGCTAGGGCATAAATAGCCCCTGTAGCACAATATTCACATGGGAACAGAATACACTCAACAATACATCAAAATAGTGGAGCAAAATTCCACCCTGTGCTGTTCCTATGGAAATAATTTAGTTACCCAGGTGCAAAGACAGTACATGGCAGGGAGAACAAATATGGCCTATGCCTAAACCTGGGTAAAAGGCAGCATCACCAGTGTCATAAAAATTACAGTTCTTTCTGGCACCCAACAGCCACACAAGCAGCTGCTGTGATAAGAGCTAGAATAGCAATAGTGTTGCCAACTCTCACAATTTTATTATGGCTCTCATGATACTTGGTGCTTTTCTTAATGCTCTAGCTTCTGGAGTCATGTGATTATGTGAGAATCTCAGCTTTCACTTTAAAAAAAAAAGTTCCTAGCCCTCATTATTGTGGAGAAAAGCTTGAAAATGTGAACCATAAAAGCTCAAAAACTAGGAGGCAAATGGAAAGATCCCCAAAAGTATTACTTTCTAAAAATCTCATGATTTTAACCCACTCTTTGAACAGTTGGTGCTGGTAGTACTGTAATAGCAACTTGTCATAGACTATTCACCCTAAGGACAGCAAAACAAGGTCCTACTGCAGGTATAGTGGACTGTCTAATTCTGTGCCCTTTACAATACTGGAACACAGTCCTCTGTGGAGAACGGAATCCAAATGCAGCTTGTCAGCAGTGACAATGCACCAAAAAGCAAATAAAGTTGCCAACTGCACCAGTAGGGGAATCCAGTACCTAAAAATACTAACTTATTATTTATTGCTTGTTGATAGTGTCTGGGCAATAGAATCAAGACTCTGAGAATATATTAAACTTTTCAGTTTCAAACCGCTCAAAGCCTGGCTGGCATTAGAAAATTGCCTACATGAAAGAGCACTGGCATCATTTTATCCAGTGGATTTGTTCTCCATGCACATGGAGTCATCCCTAATTACTACAGTGACAACAACAAAAAAACACCATATTTGTACTCCACCCTATTCCATTTCACACTGCAGGATTAAACAGCAATGGGAGAATAAACTGGATTTTTTTCTGGTTTAGGTATCATGATCAGAGTTGTGAACTACATTCTAGATGCAAAACCTTTCTGACATTCAGATCCTAGGCTCAATTTGTAAGGACAGTGATTAGTAAAAAATATTTTTATTTGTAAACTATGAAAGTTTTATAGAGTTGCTGAAATGCAAAAAACTTAGTATATTGATCTTAGTATATGATGTTGACAGTCACTTTTTAAAGCATTTTTACAGTCACTTAGAAGACAAAATGCAATATCTGTTTATACCAGAAGAGCATACTGTGTAGTCCCCAAAGCAGACGCAGCTAAAATGCTTCCATTGACCTACTTACCATCACTTGAGTGGGTGGTGTCCCTACAGAGGCAGAAAACAACCTTTCCATCAATGTAGGCTAATTTTCCCATCCATTTTCTCCTGAGTATTATTTTCATATCAGTCATCATCATATTTACTTTTCTTGGGCTGGTTTAAACTGCTACTCTCCTCACCAGTAGGACTTCCAATAGCAGTAGTACTAAAAAAATGTCTGAAATCTAAATAGATTAAATAAAACTATAGAAAACAATAAAGCTCCCATTTGGGAAGAAATAAGTAGCACTCTTGATGGAACTGAATACTGTTGTAGATGCATCCAGTGGAGTTAAGCAAATTTGACCAGGAGAATTCTAGGCACACCACACATCAGTGAGATACTGCATCTTACTACTATCATGTCTTAACTCTGTTGCACTAGAACTGAGCAGAGTTGTACCTCGGGTGTAGTGATCTCGGACAAAACCAGAGAGGAAAATATGCCCTGGTCTACACTTCGAGTTTAGGTTGAATTTAGCAGCGTTACATCGATTTAACCCTGCACCCATCCACACAACGAAGCCATTTTTTCCGACTTAAAGGGCTCTTAAAATCGATTTCTGTACACCTCCCCTGACGAGGGGATTACTGCTAAAATTGACCTTGCCGAGTTGAATTTGGGGTAGTATGGGGTAGTGTGGTCACAATTCGACGGTTTTGCCCTCTGGGAGCTATCCCAGAGTGCCCCATAGTGACCAGATGCACTGGCCAGATAGACAGGAAAAGGCCTGCAAACTTTTGAATCTCATTTCCTGTTTGGCCAGCATGGCAATGTGCAAGTGAGTGCAGATCTCATCAGCAAAGGTGACCATAATGGAGTCCCAGAATTGCAAAAGAGCCCCAGCATGGACTGAACGGGAGGTACCGGGATCTGATCGCTGTATGGGGAGAAGAATCCGTGCTATCAGAACTCCGTTCCAAAAGATGAAATGCCCAAACATTTGAAAAAATCTCCAATGGCATGAAGGACAGAGACTATAACAGGGACCCGCAGCAGTGCCATGTGAAACATAAGGAGCTGAGGCAAGCCTACCAAAAAAACAGAGAGGCAAACAGCCACTCCGGGTCACAGCCCCAGACATGCCGCTTCTATAATGAGCTGCATGCCATTCTAGGAGGTGCCCCTACAACTACCCCACTCCTGTGCTTTGATTCCGTCAATTGAGTAGCACGCAACAGGGATGCAGGTTTTGGGGATGAGAAAGATAGCTCACAACAAGCAAGCAGAGAAATCATTTTCCTCAACAGCCAGGAACTGTTTCTTACCCTGGACCTGGAGTCAGTACCCCCCAAACCCACCCAAGGCTGCCTCCAGGACACGCCAGGCAGAGAACGTGAGTTCTCTGGTGAGTGTACCTTTGTAAATATTATACATGCTTTAAAAGCAAGCATGTTTAATGATTAATTTGCCCTGGCATTTGCAGCCAGTACAGCTACTGGAAAAGTCTGTTAACGTGTCTGGAGAGGGAGCAGATATCCTCCAGGGATATCTCCATAAAGCTCTCCTGGATGTACTCCCAAACCCTTTGCAAAAGGTTTCTGGGGAGGGCAGTCTTATTCCGTCCTACCACGGTAAGACACTTTACCACTCCAGGCCAGTAGCACATAGTCTGGAATCATTGCATAACACAGCATATAGTCCCGGTGTTTGCTGGCATTCAAACAACATCCGTTCTTTATCTCTCTGTGTTATCTTCAGAAAAGTGATAGCATTCATGGTCACCTGGTTGAAATAGGGTGCTTTTATTAAGGGGATATTCAGAGGTGCCCGTTCCTGCTGGGCTGTTTGCCTGTTGCTGAACAGAAATGTTCCCTGCTGTTAGTCACGCTGTGGGGGGAGGGGTGAAGTGACCATCCCAGAAACTTGTGGGCCGGGGGGGTTAGTTGGGTTTGTGATGCATATTAACCCGAAAACTGCAGCCCCTCCTTTTAAAGTGCCAACCCATTTTAAATGGCCAATCCAATGGCTGCTTGGTATGGGAAATGAGGGCGCTGCTGTTTGAAACCATTCCCACATGTTATGAAGGTTAAAGAAGCCAAAAGACTGCATCTTACCATGGCTGCCTGCAAGCTGAATTCTGTTGCCCAGCCCTGCGTGAGTGATCTCTCACACCAAACTGGCATATCCTCAATAAGAGGCAAAATGTGACCTTGTATTGAAAGCACATGTGCTATGTAATATTAACAGCAAGGTTTACCATGAAAGAGTCTACCCATTGTTCTCTGAAATGTGTCTTTTTAACCACCACTCTCCCTGCTTTCTCCTCCACCAGCTGCAAATGTTTCAATGTTCACACTATCTTCTCCTTCCCAGAGGCTAGCAAAGATTAGAAGGCAAAAAAAACAAAAACGCACGCACGATGCAATGTTCTCTGAACTCATGCAGTCCTTCCATGCTGAAAGAGCCCAGCAGAATGCGTGGAGGCAGACAATGTCAGAGTCCAGAAAAGCACAATATGAATGCGAGGACAGGTGGTGGGCTGAAGATGATAAGTGGCATCAGCCTGGTGACAGAAGGCAAGAGGCAATGCTGAGGCTACTGGAGGAACAAACTGATATGCTCTGGTTGAGGTTCAGGAAAGGCAGCATGAGCACAGACCTCCGCTACACCCCCTTTGTAACCAACTAGCCTCCTCCCCATGTTCCATAGCCTCTCACCCAGGCACCCAAGAACGCGGTGGGGAGGCCTCCGGGCACCCAACCACTCCACCCCAGAGTACTGCCCAAGCAACAGCAAGCTGGCATTCAATAAGTTTTAAAGTGCTCTGTGGCCTTGTCCTTCCCTCCTCCCCCACCCCACTCAGGGCTTCCCTCCTCCCCCACCCTTCCCGGGCTACCTTGGCAGTTATCCCTCTATTTGTGTGATGAATTAATAAAGAATGCATGAATGTGAAGCAACAATGACTTTATTGCTGCTGCAAGCGGTGACTGAAGGTTGGTGGGGAGGGTGGTTGCTTACAGGGAAGTAGAGTGAACCAAGGAGGGGGGCGTTCATCAAGGAGAAACAACAGAACTTTCACACTGTAGCCTGGCCGGTCACGAAACTGGTTTTCAAAGCTTCTCTGATGCACACTGCACCCTCCTGTAGTCTGCTAACTCCCCTAGTGTCTGGTTGCATGTAATCAGCGGCCAGGCGATTTGCCTCAACCTCCCACCACTCCATAAACATCTCCCACTTGCTCTCACAGATATTGTGGAGCGCACAGCAAACAGTAATAACAATGGGAATATTGGTTTCGCTGAGGTCTATCCCAGTCAGTAAACAGTGCCAGCGCACTTTTAAATGTCCAAATGCACATTCTACCATCATTCTGCACTTGCTCAGCCTATAGTTGAACAGCTCCTGACTACTGTCCAGCTGCCTGTGTACGGCTTCATGAGCCATGGTATTAAGGGGTAGGCTAGGTTCCCAAGGATAACTTCAGGCATTTCAACATCCCCAACAGTTACTTCCTGGTATGGGAAAAAAGTCCCTTGCTGCAGCTTTTGAAACAGACCAGAATTCCTGAAGATGCAAGCATCATGTATCTTTCCTGGCCATCCCACATTGATATTGGTGACACGTCCCTTGTGATCTACCAGCGTTTGCAGCACCACTGAAAAGTATTCTTTGCGGTTTATGTACTCACTGCCTTGGTGCTCCAGTGCAAAGATAAGGATATGGTTTCCGTCTATCGCCCCACCACAGTTAGGGAATCCCATTGCAGCAAAGCCATCCACTATGACCTGCACATTTCTCTACCCCTGATATCAGCAGCCCTTTGATTGTGTTCGCTACTTGGTTCACAGCAGCCCCCACAGTAGATTTCCTCACTCCAAACTGATGCCTGACTGACCAATAGCTGTCTGGCATTGCAAGGTTCCACAGGACTACCGCCTCTTGCATGGTGTGTACAGTGCTCATAATTGCCACAGTGATCTAAGCGGACTCCATGCTTCCCGTGTTATAGTGTCTGCGCTGAAAAAAGATGCAAAACAATTGTCTACTGTTGCTCTGACGGAGGGAGGGGTGACTTGGCTTATAGGGAATTAAAATTAACAAAGGGGGTGGGTTTGCATCAAGGAGAAACACACACAACTGCCACACAGAAAGGCCCTCTCAAAGATTGATCTCAAAACCCTGAGTTTAGCAGGTCAATGCTCAAACCACTGAGCTATTCCTCCCCACACTATTCACAGAGGGAGGGATGGGGGAGCAAATGAATACAAAACAAATCTGGTCTCATTCTTGTTTTGATCCACTCCATCTCTCTTAGGCTGGCAGCAGATGGTGCATTACGATTGCTAGCCATCGTCGTCTCCTGGGTGCTCGCCAGAAGACGGTGCAGTATGACTGCAGGCAGGACTGAATCTCCATGAGATGAAACTGAAAAAGAGAATGACCTGGAGTCACTCCCATTTATGTCCAGGTTCCCCTGACAGACCTCACCGAGGTCTGCCAGGAGCACCCATGCCTGCCCAGGTGCCCCTGACCGACCTCACCAAGGTCGGCTAAAAGAGCACACAGGAGACAACAATGATGGCTAACAGTCATAATGCACCATCTGCTGCTGAAAGGCAATGAGCTGCTGCTTGCAGCAATCCAGGGCCACGTCTGCCAGCACCCAGGAGACATACAGTGACGGTGAACTGAGCGGGCTCCGTGCTTGCCATGGTATGGCATGTGCACAGGTAACCCAGGAAATAAGGCTCAAAATGGTTATCTGCCATTGCTTTCAAAGAGAGAGGGAGGAAGTGGGGGCCTGACGACATGTACCCAGAACCACCCGTGACAATGTTTTTGAACCATCAGGCATTGGGATCTCAACCCAGAATTCCAGTGGGTGGTGGAGACTGCAGGAACTGTTGGATAGCTACCACAGTGCAACGCTCCGGAAGTCGACACTAGCCTTGGTACTGTGGACGCACTCCACCAAGTTAATGGTCTTAAGCGGGGACACACACAATCAACTGTATAAAATAGATTTCTAAAAAATCGACTTCTATAAATTCGACCTAATTTCGTAGTGTAGACATACCCTATGATAGATTAGATTAAGAAAAGCTCTGACTGGAATGAAAAGAGGGTTTCAAATTTAATAAAGGAAAACTTCAAAACACCAGAGCTTAAATAGCTGAGAAACATATTATCCAAAAAAGGCATTAAATTTGAGAACTTCAAAGTTACCAGGAAAGTGGTGGTACCTCAGAATAATAGGAATTATAGACATACTTAGGAATGCTTATGAACTTTTCCAAAGTCTTGCCACAAATGTCAGTGGTTTGGTAACCATTCTACTTAGAGAGTTATAGCAAAAGGACTGCAGGCTTCATTCATCCCATGGTTACACCAGCTTCTACTCTGTAACCTAGAGACAAATTCCACCTAGAGGGGGATGTGCAGAACTTTGCTCCACTGAAGGTCCAATAGCCAGCCAGCCAGCCAAAAATAGGCAGCACTGGCCAAGAAGGCAGCATGAACAGAGCATCTGGGCAACCTCCACTGGCAGGGTTCTTGTGGAATGCCTACCATAATTGACATGCGTGCCTGCTGGATGAAAGCCAAGAATCCTCACCGACACCCAAGGATGTGAGCCCACTAAATAGGTATCAGAAGCAAAATCCATTAAAACAGCAGAAAAGGCAAAGTATCTGATAAGAAACATTCTTATCTAGGATTACTTTGTTACAAATAAAACACTTAAAAATGACTGCCAATACCCTTACAAAGCAGATTTGGTTCTGTTACATAATGAGCCCACAATTGGTTTTGCTTCCAAAAGAATCACTCCAACTTAAAAAAAAAATGGCTTACGTTAATGGAAGCTCTATTAATAGAGCACCTACCTGGGGAGCAACTGAGAAATATCATGATAAAATAAGCTTCCCTTCAACTCCTTTCATTTGCACCATTCACAGCTGTTAACAGAATAGCTCTTCCATGAAGATTCCATATTGGACAACACCACTCCAATGTTCCATGCTTGATGCAGACTTTCCAGTAGGGGTCTCCAAAGCAGTACTGCACAGCCTATCAGTCACGTCAGAGCTCTGCAGGGCATCTTCAAAAATGCATTTAAGTAATGAATATGTAATTACAATGTCCCACTTAAAATTCTGCTCTAGAGCCTCTACTGGCCTAAAAAAAGACACTGCCCATAGCATCTAGGTGTGAAACGTTTCACCAGCATGTTCATGGGATTCACGGGAAACAACTCGGGACAGTAACTTGACCATACCCATTAGAAGTCATTCTTAAATAATGTTTGACTAGGACACCCCTTCAAAAATACAAAGAATGCTGTTGATATTAAGGCGGCACTCAATTTAAACCGTGTGCCAGAAAACTAAGAGCATCATGGAACACAAAATAGAAACACAAGAACATATTGCGCTTATTGCAAATCTACTGCTCTCAGCTGCAAAAATGTTGATAAAAGAAACTTGTGAGGATGCAAGACTGCAAGTCTTCCAAAGGACTGAGGTTCCAGTGAGAAGCTGTATTTCTCTTTTCCAGTCCACTTTACACACAGTCATTTTATACTCACACCCTTAATAAGCTAGATCTTTAAAAGACATTTGATAATTTCATAAGTGAACTGCATAGCCATATTTTGAAAAAATTCTCAAAGATTTTGCTGGAACAGGTCCAGACTCTTACTGTGTATTATTTTTTATATTGTGGTAGAACCTAGTGGCCTCAATCAAGAATCGGGGCCTACAGACTGGGACTCTGTGTGCACATAACAAAAACATAGACTACATAAACCTATTTGGGGCACAGACTAAGACAAGAGACAACAGGCGGATACAACATGTATCGGAATCCTTTAATGACTGCATACAGTGAAGGGAGTGGTCTGGGCTGATGAGTCATGAACTAGGAGTTTTTGCACTTTTAGCACTATGGATGAGATTTACAACCCTGGAGCTGAAAGTTAAGCTCTTAACTCCTCATGTAGATACCTAAATAAGCAGCCTGATTTTCGGAAGTGGCGAGCACCTGCCAACTCTCACAAAATAACCTCCCTTAGGAACAGTCCACAATCTGAAAAAGTTTGAGATCCACTGCATTACTGAAGTGATCCCAGCTTTCTGGCTTCAGCACTACATAAGTTCTGTGCCTTTATTTCCTGGAGGAATGCTCTTGGTCCTGATACTGTATTATGGCACAAAAAACAAAGCATAGACCCTCAGCAACTTGTCACCTCAAAAGGAACCACATTTCTACAACCAGTTCATCTGCTGAAAAATCTGAAAGGGTCACTTCCCCAACTAAAAAGGTTTTTCACTCCACCAATGAATATTTTTCAGCAGTGTGGTTTTCTGTAAGAGACGACCCACTCCCATTGCTGTGAAAGCTGGGAAAAGAGAAACAATTCCCTGAAAAGGATTCGTCTCTGCATTGAGAGGGCAACTTCTGAGTACAGCAATGTGATTAGAAACCCAACAATTAGCAATATTTGGAAGAAGTGCACAAGAATTGCATTGGGCAGGACTGCACCTGGCCTACAAGTTTGTGTGCAGTCTGTGGGTGGGGTGGGCACAAGGAGTATGGCACAGTCAGAGTCCCCATGCTGTCCTGAGTGCAAGGACTGCACCTTCCTGGCACACCTCAGGTGCCAGCTGGTGGGATGAGGAGGAGAAGGCATCATCTCTCCCTATGTACTACCCACTGGAGCTGACTAGCTGCAGATGTGAATACATGCTGCACCATCCTAAGGGGCCATGCAGACAGCATGCGTTCCCTGCACACCTGGGAGATCATCATCTGAGAGTAATTGTGCCTTCCAGAGCTCACCATGGGGCTCTCTAATATCATAGACACAGGAAGAATCCAGCTTGTGGTCCTGATTCCCTGAGCTCTCAGATATATTTTGCCAGCTGGTTTTGCTTTGATTCTTTGGGAACTGACTGACCAGTTCCTCAGCTGATAATTGACCTGTTCCTTAGCTAATAAACAACAACAATACACAAGACTTCCTGTATAGTTTCAAAAAAGTGCACTAAGATTATTATCTAATTCTCACAACCCCCTCTGTGATAGTTAAAGAAAAGCCTGTTTTGCAAAGGGGTAAATAGAGACAGATACATGAAGTGACTTGCCCAAGAGGCAAGAATTAATTTCCTGTTTTTTCCAGTAGTTTCAATATCACATGTTGTTTATTGTTCACAGTTCCCCAAAAATCTGCACGGGACATTACAAAACATAGAAACAGCTAGATCACTGTCCCAAGGATCTTGCTATTGCACAGAAAAGGAATGTACACGGCAGCACAGTGCAGTTGCAAGAAGGCTCGTGGGCATGGTTGGCAAGGTGATCACCATAGGAAGTCTCCACAGAAGAAATGGCAGATTTGAAGAAAGAAAGGCTGGATGCTTGGCACTCAGGAAATGGAATGCTGTACAAAAGGGTAGGGTGCAGCATGAAAACAAATGCACAAAAAAGGAGGAGAGAGGAGGTTCAGTCTTCCAAGGCATTGATTTCTCGGCTCATTAAAATTAATGGGAGCTGAAGGCACTCAGTGCAATCTAGCTATTGATTATACCTGTGTAGTTACATGGCCTCATCACTGAAGTATCTGAGTGCATCACAATCATTAGGGAAAGTCCCTCTGAGGTAGGGAAGTATTATTATCCTCAGGTTACAGAGGCAGGACTGAAACACCAAGAAATTAATCTCAGGAAGTCCATGGAAGATGCAGGACTGAACACAGATCTCCTAATTCTCAGTCCAGTGCTTTAATAAAAAAACCAGTCTCTCTCCTGAGTGGGTACGACATACCAGGGTGCAGTCCAGACCAGTGAGGCACTGTGTCACCTTTGCCCTGGAACTTGGGGTGCCTCACAAGGTCTTGCTGTTGTAGCTCCCAACCTGGACTGCTCACAAACGGCTTGCTAGCATGCAGGTCACTCCCAGATGGGTTGGTGTTAACTACAGCCTGCCAATAATACCCTGGCTCTCACCAGCCTTGATTATACTTCAGGGCGACCCCAACACACTCCCAAGTCCCAGATTTTCCTCCATAAATATATGTCTTGTACTCCCCTGCCTACTCCTGGATAGTCCAAATATATTAAGTCCCTTATTCCTTTAAGGGAACGATATACAACAACTTGCCATCTTAAATGCAGTTGCCCAGCCACTTTAACTTAAACACACTGGATTAGATGAAACAGTAAGACAAGTTTATAAACTACAAAAAGTTAGATTTTAAGTGAGTACAAGCAATGAAGCATAAGAGTAAGAAATAGTTACAAGAAAAATAAAGTTAAAACACTTTCTAGCGCTAAACTTAAACTATATTCGATTCCAGCAAAGTTTCTCACCACATGTGTCCCACAGCATTACTGACCAAGCTCTTCAGGTCAGGACACTTCCCTCAGAGTCCAACAGCTGTTTCCTTTGTCTTCTCAGATGCAAAGAGTGAGATGGACGGGGAGAGAAAGCAGGGATACCTTGGGGTGTTTGCCACTCATTTTTATGTTTCAGTCCCTCTTTGAAAAGCATTTCCAGCTGAGAACCAAGAGACAGGGGGGCTGGGAAAGGAAGGAGACTTCATGCTGTTTCTACGCTAAAATGCAGATCTCTCTGTCCCTGCCCCATGTTCTTGCCAATGGATGGCCACTTGATAGGTCCATCAGCTTTGTTGACACCTGGCTGAGGTGTAAATTTGCCCTTTATCTTGGAGATACTGGTTTAGCCACTCCCTAGATTTATCTGGGAAACACACTTTTGTCATGATTTCAGCTTATGTTCATAAGTTTACACATAATGTTGCTACATGAATTTTACCATATTACTGCTCAGCAAGTTATGAGTTTTCAAATGATACCTCACAAGGCATACCTTGTAAAAAGATTATTACAGCAGTGTGTAGGGTGTGAATACAGGGGTGCATTCCGTCCCAGTGGGTGAGTCCAGAAAAAAGATATAAAGGAGTAGAAGTGGCAAGAAAGGGTATATGATGTTATAAGAACAGAAATGTAGGTAAGAGCAGAATTGTGACCATATCCAAAAATCTAACCCCTTTTACAACCTGCTTACCCACGCACTATTTAACTACAAGTCCATTTTAAAGCGTAGGTGCCCCAGCTGGGGTCACTCTCCCTAGCACTCTCCCAATTGCTCTAACCCCTCATGTATCCAAATACTTTGGATGCCCCGAAGCTCTTTTGGATAAGAAGGCTTATGCTGGTTTTTTTGCCTATCTAGCTCATTCACTACTAAAAAAAATTCATTCCTTATTCCATCAGCTTAATACTGAGGATAGGTAGTAGTGTATCTCTCCCATGAATATGGTAAAATGAATCCCATTTTCATGGCAACAGATGAGCTGTAAACATTTATACATGACTGAAAGAAACTGACTCAAGTATATAAACTAAAGGTAAACATAAAAAAAGGAACAGCCTAAACATTGATCACTATGACTTTCCTACAGCTAGCTGCCAGGTGTAATTAATTTGTGCTTCCAGCCATATTAAATTGCTAAAAAGAAATTACTTAAATAAAACGCAATTAGGGATATGCACTTATTTCAGTCTGGGCAAAGTGACCCTCATTCTAACAGCCTAGTAGTTAATGAAGCTGACTTTAAAAAATTTTCTTTTTCTCCCCGTAATGGTATCTTTATTTTCTCCTAATCTTCATACTGAAGTTTCAAAATTTAATTAAACATGTTTCACAATCTGGAGGAGGAAGAAGCAAAAGAGAGCCCAGCAATGGAAATGGGAGACTTTAAGTACTGTTCTACCAACTATAGCAGGCATACACTGGGTTGCTGTTAAACTACTGTAGGAGGAAGCAGAAAATCTAAAGGCAAGCTAAGCAACAGGCAATGGGAGAGATATTCTGGTTTTTCTTCATTTCATATAAATCTTTCGCCTTTTACTAAAGATTTCCTCAGCTAAGACCATTTTTATATTGATTAGGGCTAAGCGTTAAAGGGAAACAAAGCCAACTGACCAAAACTATTTTGTAAGACAGACCTCCAGTTTATTAGTATAGGGGCTCTTTGTTTTTTAGAGGAGTCCTTGTTGTTTGGAATAGTCCCCTGGTATTGGGCTTTGGGCTATGCTGGACAGAGGGGCTCCATCACAGGCAGAGAGAGTCAGTACTCTGGTATCTTTGCACCTCTCTGTTCAAGGACTTCCAAGACAGAACTGTGATGAGTGGGGAGTATATGAGTAGGAGTTTCCTCTTCCTTTGCCAGAGAAGGTGAAAGATTCAAGCAAGACTCCATCCTTACAAGGTTCATGCTTCCCTCTCTCCGCATTCCTTTACTTACCTACTGGGGAATGAATCTAGTTGCAATGGAGAGAAACCTCCTGGCTCTGAGCAAATGCCTTTCCCTTTTGTAGCTCTCTAGCTGGCCAACAACGCTTTCCCTACATTTTATACCAAATTTTCCTCCCAGAAAGGGACTTCTCTGATCACAGGTGAGCTGCCAGCCTCTTTGAGGCAGATTACTTACCAAGAGGGTGAACGTTTTGTTGTTGGGCTTCTGAATTAAATTTCCTGGTGACTTAGAAACCTCAGGGAAAGGGATTGCTTTTAAACAAATTGGGTGCCTGCAGCAGAGTGAATCTATGCTCAAGAATGAAGGGATTTATGGGAACTCTCCCAGGGTTATATAAAAGGCTGCTTAACGCAGAGGAGTTAGTTGGTTACTCCGCTCTTAGTGTAGAAGTATTTTGGTCCCTGCTGATGCAAGGTGTCTTGATCTCTTTTTACTGGGTATAATGAACACGTGTCAAAAGGCAGTTGCATGAATTATTTTGGGTTGTAAAAAAATCTTTTATTTTATGCATTTAAAAAGGTTAATTTTAACATTCAACATTGGGGCCCTGACACACTTGTGTATTCAACAGCTGGGCCCATCTGTTGTCCTAAGGCCAGTGAAAGTGAAACACACACGCACTCCTGCTAACTAAATGTCAGGGTGTGGGAGCAGCCCATCAACAGCTCCTATTCTAGATTTTGCATGGAATAAGAACTTTGACCCCTGTATACTATCTGAATAAGAGGTTTTGGTCACTACATCTGCATAACTGGCCAATCGGCCATACACTGCCCCCTGTCCTCCACAAAAAAAAACCCTTCTAAACAGGATTCTGCTGTGCTGCTGCTGGTGCAGAGTTCAGCTCCCACACCAGCAACGTCCATTCACCTGTCAGCATTGCACATAGCTGCTCTTTTCTCTCACAGGAGGAACTGCCTCCATCTTCTCTAGCTCCTACTGTATAATGATTGAACAGTTTCACCCTAAGCCCCTATCAACATAAGAACGGCCATACTGGGTCAGACCAAAGGTCTATCAAGCCAAGTATCCTATCCTCTGACAGTGGCCAATGGCAGGTGCCCCAAAGGGAATGAACAGACAGGTTATCAACAAGTGATCCATGCCCTGTCACCCAATCCCAGCTTCTGGCAAACAGAGGCTAAGGACACCATTCCTGCCCATCCTGGCTAATAGCCATTGGTGGACCTATCGTCTATGAATCTATTTAACTCCCTTTTGAACCCTGTTTTGAACCAGATTATCTTGACTGGTGTTAGCAACTTTGGGTCACACAGAGAATCTGTGGAGGAGGTAGGACTTGAGCCAGGTATCCCAAGTCCAAGGCTAAAGCCCTAGCCACTTTGGATGAAAAATTCATAGTATACTGGTACGTCAAGTCTTTTCCAGAGGAAAGTGTATTCTCAATACATATGTATATTGAGAGGTGGCCCTGGAATCCAAACAGTTCATAGATTTACAGCACATTAACTATGTTTATGGGAAAACAGTTTTTTCTGCCATAAAAAGGGGCCTATATAATATGTAAATGCCACAGATACAAGAAGTTACTTTTCCAGCATGTGAAAGTATGTTGTACCAATTCTCAGAAAATGAATCAGCAGCCTAGCCTCATGACAGACCCAGAGGCAACTGCACAACTGTCATCACAACTGCCCAAGAGAAATGAGCCAGACCAACTGATAAATTAGAGCTAAACACGGTGAAGAACGGTATTTTACAAAGGGTAGGTTCATAGCACTATGCAAGTTTGAACCAGCTCTGAAGGAAAATAGCTCAAATAGAAAAGTCTCTTTCCTCTGTGACATGATGTTTCACAGCCATTCCTATACAGAAAAGTCCTAAAAAAATTAAATGGGATAAAACCAATTAAATTCTACAGAAATTTCTCTGATCACTTATCCCTTTAACTTCTTTCTTAATCTTTCAAGTACCTCTCAAGGAATGGTGACTATTTTAAATGGAGAGTGTTAGGCTGAGTTTGCTTAAAAATTTAGGCTTTATTGAAAAATAAAGTAAAATAAATAATATCTTTTGATGAAATCTTAATATCAATATTTCTATTATTTTTTAACCCAAATTGAAACTGTTTCTTTTCTTTAAAAAAACCAAACAGGTATTCTTCAGTTCTGTTTTCAGCCCAAAATCATAATATTATGCTAGTGCATGAGTACCTGAACCTGTAATTGACTGAAAAACAACTGTAAGCATGTGGGAAATTGACCAGTCTATTTTCATCTTCCAAGCTCAGTTAAATGTAAACAATAAACAAAAGAAACAGTGAAGAGTAATTTGTCATTTTAAAATTCTGTTTTCGTTAAATAGGGTAAAGAAATCTGATTCACTGTAAATATATAATTTTTAACTTGATAGAAGCCCTCTTTCAGATCCCATCCCTTGGAGGGGGAAGGTAAGTATCAGGTTCACCCTAGCTCAGCTCTGTGTGGGAAGAGACAGTTAGGGTGAGATTTTCAAAGCAGGCCAGGAGATTTCAACTACACAGCTTTCATTAATACTATTTTGGGGGGGGAGGGCTAAATCCACTGGATTGCTTTCAAAACCGTTCCCATATATCCCCCAGCCCACCCACTGTGTTATTGCCTGCAGAGCACAGCTAGTATGATTTTCTTTGATTTGCCTAAATTCCTGGCAAACATCAATGCATTTCTTTTGGGTGAAGAGTGGACCAGGAATCGCACCACATGCTGGAGCCCACCATGGTTCTTGTGAATCTGTCCCCAGGGCACCTTATTGAAGGCCTGGGAGTGAATGGGAAAAGGGCACTTTTTGGTTTGGCCTCGATGTAGGCCTGTTTCTCTGTTTGAAATCTCCAGTAACAGGGCTGCTGCTGTGGAAGCAAAGCATTTCTGGTATAGCAAACAAAGGCGGCCGACTTTCCAAGATTTTTTACGTAATCTCCTGGCCTGCCAAGTGGCCCAGCACATGGTGTATGCAGAAGCAGTAGGAGACAGACAACTTTCATACCATGAATTCCTTTGATACGCTTTGACTGTGAATGACAAGAACATTTCCCACTTGCATCAATGGCAAAAAATTCTAGTTTGATCATGAACTGCCAAGCTAGCTATCCTGGCCTGACAGCAGTTTGTAACTTAGCTGTTAAAGTTTTTCCTACTGCCTGTTTTTTGGTTTTTTTTTTAATGAAAATTTTGCTTTCTGACATTTGATTTCTCAGCAGGATTTCTATGTGCACTAATTGCTAAGGGAGGCCAACTGGTCAGGGAGAGCAAAAGCCAGGTCTTAAAGAACACAAGTGGACTTACTCATGTGAACGTGTATTGTCAATAGTTTTGTTATGCAATTTGCATCATACTCACTCCAGAAGTTGGGAGCAAATTCTCCAGAATGTAGAATTCATAGTAACAGACAAACAAATCCAAAAAGCCAAGCTTTGAAATACTTGCACAGTTAATGCAAATGAAGTGTCTGTTTCTTGTCAAGCAGCATTTGTGATTCCGAGAAATCTCCTCTGAGGGAATGTCTTCTCTTGCTGCGGTAGATAGAATGATTTTCAGAGCGATGAGGCCCATGGGGTTGGGGAGATGCAGGTGCCGAAGTCTGTTGCTACAGATGGCATATTTGTTAAGTGATAAAGAAAGACACTGGGGCAAATTCAGCCCAGGTGCAAGTTGCTGCAACAGGCAACAAGGCCACATTCTCTTCTCACTCAGTTGTAAATCAGGACTAACTTCACTGACATCAGTGGAGATATGCTGGTCTGAGAGAAGAACCTGGACCTTGGCTTCAATGAAAGATGTGTGGACCTGACATCAGTGGCAGTTGCCCTTACTCTACAGCTGAATTTGGCTCATTGTGAGGACATTTTTTAAAAACCCACTGTTTGTGTTCATGGTTCAGCTGTGTGGTATTATTATTATCTTATTGGCTTCCTATAGCATATGTGCAACAGCAAATCTGTCAGTCTTGGGCTGGCAAGGGAGTCACTGGCTGTTATGAAGGCAGCAAGAAGGCAGCATGGAGCAGTTAAAATCACCATCTGACAGGTGAATTAATCAGTCCCAGTACTGATCCAGAGCTTTGGCTCTAACTTGTACTAACTTTTTTCACCATTACCAGAATCCTTGGCAGCTGCCTGAGTTCTTTTTATTATTGTTGTTATTAAAGAGATCTGACCTGTCATTGGCTTTATAGGGAAAACGTGCAGGGAATCTTATTCTTATGCAGCATCCAAATAATTTAATTGAAGATGAACATTTTGTTAAACTCTCCTCTCTCTCACTGGGGTAGCCGGTATGTCGCCAAATGCCTGCTGACTTAAATGGTGGCAGCTGCATGAAATAGACTTGTGTATCACAAGCACTGTGCAACAGGAGATAACGGATGGGTTAGGACTTCAAAGGAACTGGTTGTAACCATTCCGAACACAGAGGGCTGCTTCCTCTGACAGTTGGTAGCTCCAAGCTCAAGAGCACGGCCATGGGCTCCCAAGCAGCTGGAAATTTGCCATATCTTGGAGGTGATGTACATTAATCCTGAGGGCGGGGGTGGGGGCTGTTAGAAGATGGAGGTTAGAAAGGAGCCAACGGTTGTGATACTTCAATAGGCCTCGTTTGGTTCATCCAAGGCCTAGCACTAGTATCAAAACAAGGAAAGGATTGGAATGAGGGAGGGAAAGAAGTGGGCCACGTCTAGTTTAAAGTCTAACACAGCGATTTCTAAACCTCTATGAAAACTGCATTCAGGAGAAGAGCTGTGCTCAGAAATGCAGAGGCCCCTGCTGCAAGTTAAAACAGCCTCAAAGATGCTCTAACTTGAACTGTGATATTGTCTCTGGCCCCAAGGGGACATTCTGACATGGGGAATAGCTGGAACTTGTGGGAAGAGACACTTAGGGTGTTTCTAGGATGTGATTAAAAAAAGACAAGATGTATCTCTGTAGATATTTTTTGTAGGAAACTCTAAGAAAACAGTCTAGAGCAGGTGAATTGTTCCTGGGTAAACTTTTAGACTAGGATTTTCAAAAGCACTCAGCTGAGTGTCACCATATCTCTGCTCCTAATGAAGCCTCGGGGTGTTTTACCACTGACTTCAATGGTAGCTGAGTTAGGTCAAAGCTAAACACTTTTGCAAACTCCACCTTAAGTGTGTCTACATTTGTACTTCTTGAGTATTTAGTGATCTGATTAGATGTACGTGTAGATAAAGCACAGTTATTGAGGATGAGGATTGGTTGGTTGCTTAATTCCTAGGTTTGAGTCTGGAGCCTCTGAGTTATATAGTTTTTCTTAGTATTTTTGCAAATTCATTTCAAAGTATTGTGTATTGTCATTTGAACTTCTACCTTTCAAGTTTCTAATGGCTGGTATTGGTCTTTGTTCAGAGGAACCAGTAAGTAATTGTAGCAAAAAGCAATTAGGTTTATCAGCAGAACAATACATTTTTAAATGTTGAAGTGTTTCTTATCTGGGCATGTGCACAGTAATATACTCAATTCAAATATGAATGTCTTTAACTTATTTCTAAGTGTCATGACTTCCCAATACTGTTTCAGCATTTATTGCTGGGCTTTTCAATTTCTCCTTCAATCTCATTTATTTCTTGCAGTTGTAACATACAGGACAATGTACCTGTGTAATCCCTCTTGTGTGGAGCCTACTGGGGGAAGATGCTCAATAAGTGTAAATTGTCATGGTTCCATCAATGGAGCAATGGACAAAAATTTACACCAGCTGAGGATCTGCTTCTAGAAGTTGAAAGTCCTCTTGCTAGTTGTCACAGGGTGGGCAGGGCTCCTTGAAACACTCTCTGCTCAGCAGCCATTCTCAGGCCTTCCTGCAAGGAGTCTTCTTCTAGAGTCTTCTCCCTTATCCAAGTTAGAGGCTTCCTGCAGGAGCCATTTGCTCACTGCAGCTTTTTTGAAGTCTCTGCCTCAATCTGGCTCTTTATGAAAACCAGTTTCCCTCAGTCAGGTCCCATTGTGAGGCTGTTAATGAGGCACAGGTGGGCTGAACCAGTTCCCTCTTAATGGCCCAGTCCATCTTGTGACACTAGTACAACTGTATGTGGAGTATGCAGAACATGTATACAGTACAAAGCATATTTGACGAAACTCATATTAGTGTAACTCCACTGAGCCAAATTTTGCTCCCATCAATATCCAGGCAACCCCACTAATTTAACCAAGAGCAGAATTTGTCCCATTGTGGCTACAAGTTAGGCCTTGGTGAATGCTTTGTTTGTGAATACTCATATGGTGCTGACATGATCATACATTTACCCTTAGCCACAGAACAACTGTATCTGGCATGGCAGTTTGGGCTGTACAGGATAGTCAGGTTAAGCAACATGCAGGAAATAATAGATGCACACACACACAGCCTAGATTCTGAGTACATAAGCAAAAAGGAGCACTGCTCAATGATTATGAAGGCCTTGGTAGATCACCATGGACAATTTACTGACATAAATGTTGGCTGGTCTGAATAGTTCATGATGCCCAGATTTTTAGAAGCAGTGCACTTTTCAACAAGCTGAAAGTGGGGACTTTTTCAACAGATTGTCCAATTGACATTAATGGGGTTTATATACCAATTATTATTATTATTATTCATGACCCAGTTTACCCTTTATTTCCCTGGCTCGTATGCCAGTGAGCTAGACACAAACAAAGAAAAGCATGGAAAGGTTTGTTTGCCACCTGAGCAGATGGAAGGGCGAGTGGAGATGTCTCATGAAAAGGTTTGATCTCAGTGGGAAACATTCCCCCAAATACTGCTGCATGCGCTGCATTACATAACATCTGTGAGACCAAGTCTAAGACCCTATCCCCTGGGTGGATGAGTGAGGTGAACAGGCTGCCTGCTGAATTCCAAGAGCCTGAAAGCAGGTTAGCTAACAGCCACTGCCAGTGCAGTTCAGGTTAGGGAAGCTTTAAAAGCTTATTTGGACATTGGGTAATAGCCTGCCAGTGTTTCTGTGGGTATGTCTGCACTAGACTGGAAGGTATAATTTCCAGCTCAAGGAGACATACTCACGCTAGCTCTGATTGAGTTAGCACACTAGAAAAGGGCTAGCATGGGTATGTCTCCTTGAGCTGGAAAGTATACCTTCCAGATCTAGTGTAGACATACCTACAGAAACATTGGCAGGCTGTTGCTCACTGTCCAAGTAATTATTAGTGCAACCAGTGGTACATTGTATTTGTACACTGCTTGAGTGGGACTTTTTGTTTTGTTCTGCAACAGACGTTAATTAATCCATGTTAAAAAGTATTTGACTGGAGTACAGAAGAATGACAATAGTAAAATAATTGTTGGTTATTTATAGACTGAGCAAAGGCAATTGTTTCTGTAGTAGATATGGATTATGGACTTTGAAGTATTTGTTTATTTAGTTAATGAGGTATGGAATCCTTTCTGGCCATACAGATTACTCTCTAGCACTATACACAGCTCTGCAGTGCTAGCAATCACAATAAAGATGCAAACAACATGTACTGTATTAGTCACACAATATGCCAGGCACCACAAAAGAGAGGCAGGCACTTACAAACAACTGTGACTTTACTAACTGCACACCATAGCTATGCACACAAAGTGCAATGTGCAGACTGGCTGTCAGCGCATCACAGATGACAGGACTTACAATCAAAGCAGTTATTTTTGTTCCCTGCAGTAGAGTCCAATGAAAAATGACCTGGGGCAGGGGGGCTCAAGGAGGTTGGGGTGTATGATCCCTGCCAGTCGCCAATATTGTCCAGGCTTTGGAGTGGGTGGAACTACAACAGTGGTGTCCTTGGTGCTCCCTAGTTAACAATTAATTCAAGCAGCTGGGTCTGCAGCCCCAGTAGCTGCTGTATGTCTTTCTGCACCTGTCTGTCCTTCCTCCTCTCTTCCAGCAGCTGTTCATGCCACTCCCTAGCATCCTCTGCATTTTGCCTGGAGCCCTGTACAGTCTCAGAGAACATGTCCTCCTTTGTGCACTTCCTTTTGGCCCTGAGAGTGACCTGATGCTCTACAGGTGTACATGGGGCTCTCCTCAGGATTCTCCCAGCTGAGGTCAGTGATGAACAAATAGAGAACAATGGTTAGGTTGGGTAGGCGCTGGTGTTCCACACCAGATAACTGTTGCAGCTAGTCAGATTTTCCCGCGTCATGCAGTATTCATATGTGCACCACCTCAGAATTACAAGAGCATCATGAGTCTTAGATCTTACAGAGGATGAGTATATTGGAGTTCTTAACCAAGCCATTTAAGAGGAACAGGTGTACGAGGGGGTTATTGTGGTATATAAACAGATACTGTTTAGTAAAAACAGCTGCACCTATTTCAGGCAGTCGTGATCCCTAAGGATTTATCCAGCAGACAGATCCCAGAGTGGCAGAGCAAGGAGCTGTTCAAGAGGCTTGGAGACATACGCAGCCAAGCTGTTTTCCACACTGATCTCCCTCAGTGGTTCTGGTGGAGTGGCATGAGAATGTGTCATACCACAGTGTGCTGGCCAAAGCAGCTCTGCCTTGCAATTTTTAGGCAAAGCTTAAATAGTCCTTGCTGGAAAAGGTCTGGAAACTGCACTGACAGACTGGAAAGCTAAATGGGTAAAAGTTAACAGGCTGCTCCAGCCAGAGGCCATAGCACTGCAAAGGCTAGCAGGTGAAAGGTGAGATTCTGGGGCCTGCATTGTGCAGGAGGTCAGATTAGATGATCATAATGGTCCCTTCTGACCTTAAAGTCTATGAGTCTAAGTGTGTTTGCTCACTTCTGTGCTCTGTCCCCACCACAGCCATGCCTGACCCGGAATTTTTCTAACACCGGTGTATATGTATGAGTTTGTGGTTGAGAGTCCTGGTGCCTTTCCAGAAGGTGTACAGTGCCTCCATATCAGTGTAATGTCACAATGTTACGTCAACTATAAGAGAAAATGTATAGTGTGTTGTGTGATCTTGAATTACTAATTCTAAGTGCACTGTATGTGTTTCTATTCGTAATTTATGGTCCCTTGCCAACCTACCTGTAATGTCTTAAAAGCACTACTCTGTTAGAGAACCATGATGTGTGTATGCACGTCCTATATATACACCTGCAACCCTATTACTTAAACCTCATTAAACCATTTATTACTAATGCTGCCTCATTTGATTTGCTATTAGCATTGCACTATTGATACAGAAAGGGCCTTTGCAATAAAAATGCTATTTGAAAAGAGAAATTTCCCGTAGATATATGCTTGTCTGCCAGACTGGAGGAGGATTTGATGATAACATAGGCACTAGAGCTGGGTTTGTGTTCATCTTGCAATATAAACTGGGGGAGCGACATAGCTTTGCTTGCACACACTCATCTCCCCTCAGGCAGAAGGAAATCAAGTACCTCACTCCTGGATCAGGCAACACCACCAGAGCCAAAGCAAGGAGCTTGCTCTCAGCAAAATGGCAGCAGGTAATAGGAACAGATGTGGCTGTGAAGACCACGCTGATCATTTCAATGTAAACTGAATCATGGTCACTAAGGTAGCCTCCATTTAAAATTGAATTGATAGTTCTGTGTTAAATGATAGTGTCCCTAGAGGTGAGCTCTGCTAGAGTTTTCAGAACAATAGGGTGAACAGTACCCTGTACAATTCTCTTCAGTTGGGAGACACCTAGAAGTGCACAAAAATGAATATGGTGACCACATACACAGTTACAAGTAAATAATCTTGTTTGTTTATAAATTTCACTTATACACAACCCGAGACAGTCCAAGCACCAGTCAATGCTGTATTCATTCTCACATATAATAAAGTCTGGTGGTCATTGATAGAGGGGTGGTTCCTGCTCAGATCTTTCCAAAGAGATCTTCCCTTGGGGTCTTCACACCCTCTCCATACCAGGAAACTCCTTTTATCTTTTTCTGACCAGGCCTAACACCTTATGCAAATACAAGAGGATCCCAACCTCCTTCTCCTTATTTGTACTTCCACACCCCATGAAAGCTGGGGTGTCCCACTTTTCATAGGTTTTCTTAGTTCCCCTTATTCTCATTAACGTTTTTCATAAGCATGATCCCATGATAACCTGAAGTCAGAGCAGAACTTTCTGTGTTGTTACAATCAGGTGTCTTGTAGTCTAGATGGGTACACTGTGACATTTTCCTGGAACATCACCTCTTGGCACTTCCTTCAGAGCAATCTTGCAACCTTACTGGCATAGAGTCATTCTTGGATCACCCACTCATGTCTATCTCATTAAGCCTGAGACCTAGTGTGACTAAGATGAAATCTTACAGGCCCTAGCCCATACGTCTTGCATAATGGCTTTACTTATATACCTAATATAAACTCATCGCTACTAAATACTTGTCAATCTCATATTCCTATCCTACTTATATCCATTCATCACACATTGATTACCTATGAGTTAACTACAACAATAACACAATGAAATGATTAAAATGAGCTAATTGGCTCCATTATGAACCCTGTGCAGCTAGAGTTCAAAAGTGCTACTAGTCAGATCACTCCTGAAGGAAATGTTGCATTGTGGGACTACATCAGGAGGACTGCTCATGCCACCAGGAGGTTCATATATGTCCACACTGGTGCTGTGCTGATAGACCTAGAGCAACAGGGGGCTTATGTCACGCTGAAACGGGGTACAAATATGCTGGGAAAAGTGGAGGATTTTGTCGTCAGGGCAGAAGGCAAGATTTGCTGGTACAACTTCCCAGTGTCAATCAGGCCTTAGACTCCTGCATACCAAAGTCTAGAACTGATTGAAAATTGGAATTTCTGTCCACAGGAAATTCAGACATTTTGAAATTTCCTTTCATCCTGCAAAGGAACAAAAGTTTAAATTTCAAAATACTTCCCACAAAACAAAATTTCTGAAAAAAATTTGTCTCAGAAATATCAAAATGACCGTATCAACATTTTTGATGAAACATTAATATAATATTTTGACTTTTTTTTGATTGTTTCATTTTGATAATTTTTATCAAGAAATTCAATGAAATCGATACATTCTCATGAAACCTGTTTGATTTTGTCAAATCTGCATTTTCTACTGGGAAACTGTTCCACTGTAAAACATTTTTACTTGGTCTACTTGAACCACTTTTGAAAATGGGACTGTGGCTCTGTCACAGAGCATGTTCCCTTACCCTGGATTTCTCTTGGCAAGCAGTCCTCACAGACTCATGTAAATCCACCACAGTGTATTTTATGTCCCCTCACCATAAGGCTTTTTCCAAGCTCCAACATACTCCTTTGGCACAGGGTCAGAGGGAGAAGAGAGAGGTCTCCCATCTCTGAGATACTACACTTCTTTACCCTTCCTTCCAGCCTCCCTCACTCCCTTCCTGTCTTCCCTTTAACAGTCCCTAGCTGATGAACTGATTCGCCTCATTAACTGGTTAATTGCCCAGTCCTAATCAATTATCTCCCAATTTGGACCTTGCAGGGGCATTTACAAGGTGAACAGAGCGGCAAACGACTCCTAGGCTACTCCCACCAACCCAGGAACCATCCCATGCAACAAACCATGTTGCCAACTCTGTCCACATATCTACTCAAGTGACACCATCACAGGACCTAACCACGTCAGCCACACCATCAGAGGCTTGTTCATCTGCACATCCACTAATGTGATATATGCCATCATTTGCCAGCAATGCCCCTCTGCCGTGTACATTGGCCAAACTGGACAATCTCTATGCAAAAGAATAAATGGACACAAAGCAGACATCAAGAATTATAACATTCAAAAACCAGTGGGTGAACATTATAATTTCCCTGGACACTCAATTTTAGACTTAAAAGTGGCCATTCTTCAACAAAAAACCTTCAGAAACAGACTTCAACAAGAAATGGCAGAACTGAAATTAATTTGCAAACTAGACACCATCAAATTAGGCCTGAATAAAGACTGGGAATTGCTGGGTCACTACAAGAAGTAATCTCCCACCAATTGTTGAGTATAGACCATCCACCATGATGGAATTGGCCTCGTTAGCACTACAAAATTTTTTACTCTGTTGACATTCACGCCTTCTGGTCAACTGTTGGGAGTGGGACATATCCACATTGATTGAATCATTGACCCCCCGCACTTGGTAAGGCAACTCCCATCTTTTCATGTGCTGTATATTTATGCCTGCCTACTGTAATTTTCACTCCATACATCTGAAGTGGGTCATAGCCCACGAAAGATTATGCTCTAATAAACGTGTTAGCCTTTAAGGTGCCACAAGACTTCTCGTTGTTTTTGCTGAAACAGACTAATACTGCTACCCTTCTGAAACTTGTCACTCTCTATCAAGACCAGACACTCCTAGAGCTGTTGCTGCACCCGAGACTGACCCGCAATAAATTGCTGTAGGCTTTGTTGTTGTTCTGCTTGCTAGCAGTGATGGATTAGCCACTGAGGCCCATGCCCATGTGCCCTGGCCAATTGGGGGGCTCTGAAAAAATGGGTGCCCTTGCACCCCAATCCCATTTCCCCAGCAGGAGTGCCAGTGGAGTGGTGGACTGCAGGCAGAAGGGGTGTGGAGGGGTTCCCCACTTGCTCTGGCCCAGGGCTCCACAAAAGCTTAATCCACCTCTGCTTGCTAGGGCCCCACAAAAGCTTAATCCACCTCTGCTTGCTAGAATAACAAAGATTGTCTTTCTGTGAGCTGGCTCTGTTGAAACTCCTTAAGTGTTGTCTTTCTGTGAGCTGGCTCTGTTGAAACTCCTTTTGCTGTTCAGCTATCCCACACAGGAGTTTGTCAAAAACACATCGGCCTTCTTATTGGTTCCCCTCTCCAATCCTTCACCTACACTGGAGTAGGAAGATCCTGGACAAGCTCCCAAGTGTCACAGGATGTGCTCCCTCAACCCTGGATTTCTCTTTGCAAGCAGTCCTCACACACACATACACATCATAGTGTACTTTTTTACAGCATATTATGCAGCTTCATGTCCCATCATGATAACGCTTTTCCCAAGCTTCAACATATCCCCTTTGGCACGGGGAGGAGGACTCACTTCTCTGTGATCTTGAGCTTCTTTGCCCTTCCTTCCAGCCTCCCTTCCTCCCCTCCTGTTTTCCATGTAACCCTCCCCGGCTGAAGAGCTGAATTACCTCATTAACTGGTTAATCAATTATCTCCCAATTTGGCCTAGGCAGAGGTGATTACAAAATACAGAGTGGTGAACCAGCTCTAGGCTACTTCCACTCTGTCACAGGCTCCTAAGCCACTTAGGCACTTTTGAAAATGTTACCCATAAACATTAATAAGATTTTGTATCCTTTATCTTGAAATTTCTGTTTTAAGAATATGAAACCAATATTGTGAGTCTGTGATCTCTTCTATCAAAGTGTATGGCTAGGATTTATGCAGCCTAGTTAGTATGTTTCTTTGATATGTGCAACCAATAATCAAAGTACATATCCCACCCAACTTTTTCATTTTTATTGTATCCCGTGTTGTTACATGAGACTTATGCATGTTTTCCTCAGAGTTCTAGTTTTTTAGGTCCTAATAAATAGTTTTCACCATTTTTGCATATTTGTTCTGCTTTCTTACATTTCCTGTTCATGTGTAATGTGGCCCACTTGCCTCTCGTGAGTACCCCTGTCGGCCGGGTGTGTATCTGCATCTGCATTGCTGCTTGTGGTCACCACTTCTGACAATTAACCTTCTCAGGCAGATTTTTCAGTGACTCAGCCCTCAGGCCGAGTCACACACAGTCTGTAGGCGTACAAGAAAATAAACCTCTTCGGGGGTACACAGTCCGATAGGGCCTATCACAGTCCCTTAGCTATGTCTGTAGCCCTATCCCTGGACTCGGTCCTCAATCAGTCCAACAGGGCCTACCACAGTGCACTTAGTTAGTATCTTTAGCCCTCTCTCCGGGCTTAGTGCTCTGCCCCCATCTGGGCTAACTTTCAAATGGTCCTTCTCAAATGGTCCCTCCTCTGGGATAGAGAAGCACCCCAGGGCTCCCTCCCTGGAGTCTCTTTGCTTCTGGCAAGTCTCAACTGACCCCAGCTGAGTCCCTTTCTCAGTTCAGTCTCCTTCTGGGGGGTGTCTCAAAGTCCACAAATGCTGACCCTCCTCAGGGTCTCCAGCCCCTTCCCTAAGCTTGGTTAAATTCCCCTTGTTCAAGGCCTTGGCCACTCCACCTGTGGCCAGTGACCCAGGTCCACCCAGTACTTCATGTCCCAACCCAGGAATCCTATGAATAGCAGCCAACTCTGCAGCTACTGTTCCCTGGGCCACTTCCCTGCAGCCCCTTCACCTTTACTGTTACCCTTAGCTCAGGGCTGAAGTCATGCTTGAGTCCCTGCAGTCAGCCAGGAGCACCTTCCTTGCTCCCCTGGTCCCTGCCAGCAGCTGCTCTGTCCAGCTCTGCAGCCAGCCAGGAGCATCATCCTTGCACCTCTGACTCCAGCCAGCAACTGATTTTGGTCTGTCCAGCAGCTTCTTTTATATGAGCCTGCTAGACTCTGATTGGCTACTTCCCCGCAGCTGCTCTAGGCAGTCTGGAGCAGGGGCCCCCAACCTTTTTCATCTGGCAGGCACCAGACGACGAGCCACAGAGGACCATTTTTTTCAACGTGAAGGACTCTTTAATCCAATTTCTATACTCCACCTCGGCAAGTGGAGTAGTGCTTAAATTGAGATCACAATCCTGGGTTAAAGGTATTGTGGACACAATTTGACATTATTGGTCTCCAGGAGCTATCCCAGAATGCTCCCTTGTGACCGCTCTGGACAACACTCTCAACTCCGATGCACTAGACAGGTGGGCAGGAAAAGCCCCAAGAACTTTTGAATTTCATTTCCTGTTTGGTCACCATCAGTACACGTGACTGTCAGCACACTCCACCATCACAGGCGACCATGCAGAGTCCACCATCACAAGAAATCACGCAGTCCCGGATTTGCAGACGAGCTCCAGTATGGTCTGAATGAGAGGTACTGGATCTCATTGCATGTTGGGGAGACGAGTCTGTTATGGCAGAACTATGTTCCAAAAAAATGAGCGCAAATATGTATGCTAAAGTCTCTGGTGCCATGACGGAAAGAGGCTATTCCAGGAACACAGAGCAGTGTCATACAAAAATCAAGGAGCTCAGGAAAGCTTACCAAAAAGCCAGGGAGGCAAACGGGCACTCTGGGTCACAGCCCCATACATTCTGCTTCTACCGTGAGCTCCATCCAATTATGGGGGGGTGACACCTCCAATACCCAACCACTGTCTGTGGACACCTGCAAGGAGGGAGGTGCATGGAGTGAGGAGGAAGAGTCACTGGAGAACAAAGAGGAGGAGGAGGAGGAGGACAGTGCACAGGCAGGAAGTGGGGAATCCGTTTTCCCCCCAGCCAGAAACTATTCTTAACGCTGTAGCCAATAGCCTCCCCCTACTCCCAGATGGGCTCCCAGACCATGACCCTGGAGAAGGTACTTCTGGTGAGTGAGAGCCTGATCGGAGTCACGCGGTGGGTGTGGAGTGTTGTGTGAAGTGATCATCCCAGAGAGCCCGCAGACCATCCTTTTATATGGCAGACCCACCAGGCATTACTTGCTATGGGAAAGGGGGCCCAGCACTTTGAAAGCACTGAAATGAATGTAGAAGCAGCAGAACCCTGCATGCCCCTAGGCTGCCTGCAAGCTGAATTCTGTTGCCTGGCCGTGTGTGATGGCTTACTCACACCAAAGTGTCCCCTTTGTTCTCTGAAATGTATTTTTTAAAATACTACCCTCCCTTTTTCTCCTCTCTCAGGTGCAAATGTTTCAACGCGGTCCCTATCACTCTGTCCTAGAGGTTGGTCCAGATTAGAAGGCAGAAAAAATGAACTTGGGAAGACACGTTTGCCAAGCTCATGCAGTCCTCCCGCACTGATAGGGCCCAGCTGAATGCGTGGAGGCAAACAATTGCAGAGTCCCATAAAGCATTACAGGAACACAAAGAGAGGAGGGACAGTGCGATGACAGCAGGCAGGATGCTATGGTCAAGTTCATGGGGGAGCAAACTGACATGCTCCGTTGTATGGTGGATCTAATGTGGGAAAGGCAGAAAGACTACAGACTGCTGCTGCAACCCCTGTATAACCACCCTCACTCCTCCCCAAGTTCCATAGCCTCCTCACCCAGACACCCAAGAACACTAGGGGGGAGGCTACGGAGACCCACACACTCAAGCCCAGAGGATCGCCCAAGCAGCAGAAAGCTGGCTTATGCAAACTTTTGATTTGGTTTCTGGACTTGTCCTTCCCTCCTCCTCCACCCCCCTAACCGAATACCTCCACCCCACCCCCCAGTCTACCTTCAGATTTCTCTTAATGTGTTGTGCAACAAATAATAAAAAACAGTTTTTAAACAATTTTGACATTATTTCCTTTCATATATATAGGGGGCGGGTAACTTCAAGAGAAACAAACACAACTGTCACACCATACCCTGGCCAGTCATGAAACTGGCTTTCAAAGCTTCTCTGATGTGCAGCGCACCCTGCTGTGCTCTTCTAATAGCCCTGTTGTCTGGCTGTGTGAAATTGTCCACCAGGCAAGTTGCTTCAACCTCTCACCCCGCTATAAACATCTCCCCCTTACTCTCACAGATATAGTGGAGCACACAACAAGCAGTAATTACAATTGGAATATTGGTTGTGCTAAGATCTAACCGAGTCAGTAAACTGTGCCAGCGCACTTTCAAATGTCCAAAAGCAAATTCTACCACCATCCTGCACTTGCTCAGCCTATAGTTGAACTGGTCCTGACTACTGTCCAGGCTGCCTGCACGGCTTCATGAGCCATGACATTAAGGGGTGGGATGGGTCCCTAAGGATAATTATAGGCATTTCAACATCCCCAACAGTAATTTTCTGGTCTGGGAAGTAAGTCCCTTCCTGCAGCTGTTCAAACAGACCAGAGTTCCTGAAGATGCGAATGTCATGCACCTTTCCTGGCCATCCCACGTTGATGTTGGTGAAACATCTCTTATGATCCACCAGTGCTTGCAGCATCATGGAAAAGTACCCCATGCAGTTTATGTACTGGCCACCCCAGTGTGCCGGGGCCAAGATAGGGATATGCGTTCCATCTATTGCCCTGCAACAGTTAGGGAACCCCAGCTCATTAAAGCCACCCACAATGGTCTGCACATTTCCCAAAGTCACTACCCTTGATAGCAGCTGGTCAATGATTGCATTGGCTACTTGCAGCACAGCAGCCCCTACAGTAGATTTGTCCACTCCAAACTGATTCCTGACTGACCGGTAGCTGTCAGGTGTTGCAAGCTTCCACAGTGCTATGGCCACTTGCTTCTCAGCTGTGAGGGCTGCTCTCATTTTGGTGTCTTTGCGCGTCAGGGCAGGGGACAGCAAGTCACAAAGTTCCATGAAAGTGGCCCTAAGCATACGAAAGTTTCACAGCCACTGGGAATCATCCCAGACCTGCAACATTATGCAGTCCCACCAGTCTGTGCTTATTTCCTGGGCCCAGAATTGGCATTCCATGGCATGAACCTGGCCCAATGGCACCATGATCTCCCAGTCACCACATGCCGTGCTTCTAGGAATGTCTGTGTCCATGTCCTCATCAGTATAGTAATTGTGCTGTCATCACTTCCTGGTCCGGTTTTGCAGGTACTGCACATACTGCAGGATAATGCGCAAAGTATTTACAATGGTCAAAACTGCAGCGGAGATCTGAGCGGACTCCATGCTTGCTGCGGTATGGTGCCTGCATGGGTAATCTTGGAAAACGGGCACGAAATGTAGGAGAGCTGTTTGGTTCAAGATGGCCAATAAAAGGCGGTAAATGGTTGTCTTCTGTAGCTTTCACGGAGTTGGGAAGCTCGCTAGAGCTGCAAGAGCGGGAGAGCAGAGTTTGCGGTGGAAGCATGAACAGAGTTTGCAGCAGAAGCTGTGCAGCTCAGGTCACAAAGGCCAAAAAACGGTGGGGAATTGTTGCCTTCTGTACCTTGCATGCAAGCCCAGGACAGACAACATGGAAAAAGTGGCAGAAGCTGTGCGGCTCAGTTCACGGTGGCCAAAAAATGGTGGGGAATTGTTGTTTTCTGTAGCTTGCACACAAGCCCAGGACAGACAACATGGGAAAATTAGCTAGCGATGCAAGAGCGGGAGAGCAGAGTTTGTGGCAGAAGCTGTGCTGCTCAGTTCATGGTAGCTGAAAAAAGGCGGGAAATGGTTAGATAAAAGAGTAGATAGAAAGATAAGAGGACTTGCGAGGTGGATTCATAGTACCAAGAGACAGGCGGTGCACTGTACTGCATCATCTGCTTGCAGTATGGAGTCTGCAATAGCTTTCATGGAGGGAGGAGCGAGTGACGACACAAATCCAGAAACACCCGTGAGAATGTTTTTGCCCCATCATGCACTGGGAGCTTAACCCACAATTCCAAGGGGCGGCAGAAACTGTGGGATAGCTTCCCACAGTGCACCGCTCCAACATTCGATGCTAGCCTCGGTACTGTGGATGTACTCCGCCAAATTCATGCGCTTTAGTGGGGACACACAACACCAAATGTATAAAATTGCTTCCAAAAATTCAAACAGAATAAGTATGAATTAATTTCGTACTGTAGATGTACCCTTAGTGTTCTCATTTGTAATATGTAGCTTATGATACATGCCCTATAATATGGGGGCTTTGAGGAATAAATACAAAATTTATAAAGCATTTGGAGATCATTGAAGGGATTTATATAAATACAAAATACATTTATATGGCGTGTACATATACTTAATATGGAGATAGGGTAAATGTAGTTTTGTTTTAATTTAACTTGTTTTTGTTTACGTTGTGGAGAGATGGTGGTGCAGGAGTCGTACATTAAAAAGACTATGTACCAGAGAGAACTGGTTGATTAAAGGAAGAGACAGCTGAAACTTTTTCTCGCATATACCTAGGTAACTTGTAGAATGTTGTTTTCTGTGTACTGCACCTTTCAGTGTTGACAATTCTCATAATTTTGTCATGAGTCTTGTGATATTTGGTGCTTTTCTTAAATCCCCATTTGATTATGTGAGAATCTCTGCTATGACTAAAGTAAATCCCTAGATCTCATGGTGGCAGAGAAAGGTTAAAAAGGTAATTCTCAAACACCAGAAGGCAGATAGAGATAGTTAAGTCCAAAGCTAAATGCAAAGAGTTACAAAGGAATCTCACAGAACTGGGTGATTGGGCAACAAAATGGCAGATGAAATCCAACATTGCTAAATCCAAAGTAATGCACATTGGAAAACATAATCCCAACTATACATACAAAATGATGGGGTCTAAATTAGCTATTGCCACTCAAGAAACAGGTCTTAGAGTCACTGTGGATAATTCTCTGAAAACATCTGTTTAATATGCAGCAGCAGTCAAAAAAACTAACAGAATGTTAGGAACCATTAGAAAAGGGATAGCTAATAAGACAGAAAATATCATGCCACTATATAAATCCATAGCATTCTCACACTTTGAATACTGTGTGCAGTTCTGGTTGCCCAATCTCAAGAAAGATGTATTAGAATTGGAAAAGGTACAGAGAAGGGCAATGAAGATTATCAGGGGTATGGAACAGCTTCCATATGAGGAGAGATTAAAAATACTGGGTCTTTCAGCTTAGAAAAGAGATGACTAGGGAGGATATGATAGGGGTCTATAAAATCATGAACTGTGTGGACAAAGTGAACAGGAAAGTATTATTTCCCCCATTCATGTAACAAAAGAACCAAGAGTCACCATGAAATTATAGGTATCAGGTTTGAAACAAACATAAGGAAGTATTTCTTCGCACAACGCACAGCCAGCCTGTGGAACTCATTTCCAGGGGATATTATCAAGGCCAAAAGTATAACTGTGTTAAAAAAAGAATTAGATAAGTTCATGGAGGATAGGTCCATCAATGACTATTAGCCAAGGTGGTTGGGGATGCAACCCTATGGTCTGGGTGTCCCTAAACTCTGACTGCCACAAGCTGGGACTGGACAACAGAGGATGGATCAATGGATAAATTGCCCTGTTCTATTCATTCCCTATGAAGCATCTGGCACTGGTCACTGTCAGAAGACAGGACACTGGATTAGATGGACCAGTGGTCTAACTCAATATGGCCGTTCTTATGTTCTTATTAAATAAAAAGAAACCTAGTTGTATTATTTAAAAAAAAATTCTTATGATTTTTAAGTCAATCTTGTGATTGTGAACACTTTGAATTAGCAACGGTGGGAGTATTCATGTCTGCAAAGCAGGCTGCCACCTTGACTTCAGTTCACAGGCAGTCCTATCAGAGGGAAGTCATGTTGCACATTCGTATGGGGGCTTTCTTTTTATTCTGTCCTGGTTGCTGTTCTCCTTTAGTCTAGAATAAAGATAATTCAGACTGAAAGTATGTGCTTGCTTTTCATGTACTGCAAAATGTTATACAAAGCTTATCCCAAATCTGAAGTTAACTCTTTCTGGGATTCAAAATTGCTCAGAGGTATTATTATTTTTCACTTTCATTTACTTCTGCATTTCCTCATTCCCACCTGCAGCAGAAACCTATGTGCTACTACAGACACTGACCCAACCCCGAAAAGATTCTACAGTTTGGGATAGAGTTCAACTAAGTATCTGATCTCTTGCATGTTCTTCTGCTCTTGCCCTTTGAAGCCTTTGAGGGTATAAACTGAATGATAGATGTATCTCCCATAAAAATCAGAATTTCTTACTTGAGTCTGAGATCCTACCAAGTCAGCCTGTGCAAAAATGTAATCTCTCGACTTCTAAACTGCACCTGGTCCTGCTTCCTTAAGCACTCATTCAGCACAAGAAAAACACTGATGAGGACAGAATCTGAGACAGAAATAGATCTTTTGCAGCAGAGGGGAATTTTACAAACATTCTGGGGAATAAAACTAAATCAGAGGCATTATAACTCTGCCAATAATGTATTATACGTGAAAGAGTCTGGTATATATATATCACTTAGCAAGTTACATTCTACCTTTTAAAGGGAGTTACTGTATGTAAAACCCTTACCTGATTTGATGGACCAGTGCTTTCAAACTAGTCAGCACCTGCTCTCAGACTTGATATACTCCGATCTGTTTCAAGTGCAGCCAAAGGATCAAGACTTAATTAGTGGTGAAATATCTCACACTGATCAACTCAATACCAACTCCCTGAGGGACATAGATTTGTCTCTATCTGGAATCCCCACCCCATCCTCAGATGCTTGTTAAGCGTTTTGTGGGTTTTTTGTCATTTGGCAGACACTTACCTGCTGCGTGTGCTGCGCTGGAACGCTCCTCTTGGTAAAGGAGTCTTAGTGTCTTTAGGAAAAGGGAAGGCATGTTGTAGCAGCTTCATTTCATACTAATGCTCTGGCTCTGCCAAACCAAACAAGGCCAGGTGACCTGCCTCTCTGCAAACAGACACTCTTGTTTCTTATTTGTTGGTCCACTGAGTTGTAAAGGAAATTAATTCTTTATTTTTCCCCACCAAGATAAGTCACTTAGGTGTAATATTTTATTTACTAGATTGTCCTTGGGCAGCGGCAGCAGCTGTAGTGGTAAACATAACCACCGCTCAAGAAAAGAACCTTGTTCCCACCAAAAGCTTAAATTATAATGACATATTTTTGCAGTTATTAAGAGTAGAATTTTCACCAAAGTCTAAAGGAATTAGGCGTCCCATTCTCACTGCAGTTCAAAGCCCCTGGTGAGGTTTCATTTGTTAATCTTTATTAAACACTTGGAGACCTCAGATAGAAGGTGCAATAGAGGTGTAAAGTATTGTCATCAGGGAGCAAGACCAATGGGAATTCAGTACAGAAGAGGCTACGTTTACACTACGCGCCGTTTCGGCGCGTTAAAATCGATTGCTCGGGGTTCGATATATCGAGTCTGGTCTAGACGGGATATATCGAACCCAGAGCGCGCTTAGATCGATTCCGGAACTCCACCAAAACAAACGGAGTTCCAGATTCGACATGGCGAGCCGCGCACATCGATCCCGCGCGGTGAAGACGGGTGAGTAAATCGATTTTAGATATTCGATTTCAGCTACGCTATTCTCGTAGCTGAAGTTGCATATCTAAAATCGATTTTCGCGCGTAGTCTAGACAGGGCCAGAGACTCCATACTTTCACTGACTGATACTCAATATCAGTGAAAACAAAGGACAAACCCAATACACTCTATAATAGCCAGGCCCTGACCTCTCATTCACTTCTGGCGATAGCATTTATTTATTTATTTATTGTCATTAAACAGTAAAAAGTGAGGTAACCTGGCTGTTCCCTTAATTTTTGCAAGTCTCTGTATACATCTGTCTAAATATCCAGAGGTCTAAAGTGGAAAAAGAACTAAGAACATAATTTAAGTAGTATAGTGGTTGTCAAAACTAACTTCTCAGTCTTTGCTGGGATTCTTGATAGTACGTGGGACTTCAAACAGTTTGGCTTGGCATCATTCTCACGCAGACAACTTATTGATGGCAGTGTTTTGGGAAGGGATCTATGCATATTATCAGGTCCATGGATGAGAGCTGGAATATTTTGACTGAATGCTCACCTTCACTTTAAAGTGAAGATAATCCTGGAAAAGAATATAAAAGCAAGCCACTTTCTGCTAAAGAGACATGACTCATAAGTAAATTACAATGCTGAAGAAGTCTAGTATATAATTTGGAAGAGTTATCCTGTTTAGAAGCAACATAGCTCAGAGAACATTTCTTCAGCATTTCTCTCTCCCTTGCTCTCATTATTTTTAAGGACATTTACTTGATTTTCAGGTGTTAAGAGTTCATCTGCTTCTCAGGTGGCTGTTGTCATAACCCTACGAGTGACATCATCATAATAATTTCCACAGTAGCCAGTTATTGTGCTTGTGTTGTTGCTCCAATTGAAGCAATTTAGAGGGGAGTAATGGAGAAAGAGAGAACGAACAGACTGAAATTATAGGCTATGTGCATGACCGACTACTTTGTAGGGGACTGGATGGAAACTTCACAAGACAGTGGGCTTACAACTTCTCTGTCTTTACACTGCTTCCCTACCTCCACGGTAGCACGCTACACTCGCAAATATTCCCCTGTTGGCCACTGTCCACACAAACAAGGGTCTCTGGGGACAGCCTGAGGAGACTGGGTGCAAAGAAGGTATTTTCCTCAATTAAACCTAAATTACTCATCATTTCCTTAGGAGGAGATTTGCCACCAGGTTGGTTGGAAGAGATAATGCCTTTGACATGAAGAGTAAGCCTGGTACTGCCTCCTCCCTACATACAGATGCTGGGTCCAACAGAACACCAATGAAGGGGCTTCTGCAGAGTGCGGAGAAGAAATGGAGGATGTAGCAAAGGTAGCTTTCACCTTCAGTGTTTACTGTGCACCCAGTTCTTCTGGGATGTGGCTCATAGAGAAGAAAGCAGAGTAAGTATTATCATGTACAATAGCAGAACAAAGTAGTATAG
Source organism: Chelonoidis abingdonii (assembly GCF_003597395.2). Lineage (NCBI taxonomy): Eukaryota > Metazoa > Chordata > Testudines > Testudinidae > Chelonoidis > Chelonoidis abingdonii. The sequence continues at coordinate 31,894,364 of NC_133773.1, forward strand.
AACAGTGAGAAAGCAATAATAATGATGACAACAATAATAATAATAAATAATAATACCTAGCTCTTATCTAGAGAATGAGGAAGCTAGAAGAGGAGGCAAACAGTTAAAAGTTCAAATCAAATAAATTAGAGGTAGAAAAGACCTTCTAAATCTTCTGGTTAATCCTCTCAACGCAGGACTGTTCTTTCCATAATTCAGGTGATTTTTCCAATCTTTTGTCATAAATAGGAGACTATTCTAATCTAATCAGTATCCTCACTGAGAAGTGTATCCTGGCATTTACTTAATTTAAAAAACTTTTCTTCTTTAATTCCATCCTCTGGCATTGCTACCTATTGTGCCTTGTAAATCTGTGTGTGTGAGACCTCAGATGTGGCCAGAGTGGACAGGAAATGGGTGCTGGTGGGGAAATACTGCATCCTGCCACTCATCTCTAGTCTTCTGTATTCATTTTACTTGCACTATTTTTTTAAAGAATGGGGCCTGATTTAGAAAAATGCAGAGCACTTTTAGCACACACTGACGTCCAAGGACTGTGGGTGCTCAGCCCTATTCACGTTCAGGTTCAAAATAGACAAGATTTTTATTTCTTGGGTTTAATTTTACATTCTCAGGCATCTGAATTAATGAGAGGCTAATGTTGCTAACAAGCCTGAATCCTTATGGTCATGGTTGGTGTCCATAATAAGGGGGGAGTTTTGTTAGCCATTCAGAGATCTGATCTTTCTGTAAATCTGATCAATATGTTTGACCAGCTTAGGCTAGTAGAATTTTTTGTGTTGTAATATCAAACCCTTATGTTTTATGGGTTTATGCCTGAAAGCAGCTTTTAAAAAAAATAATTCTTGGTTGAATCTTGTCATGTGAAGTCTCAGCCTGCAAGGAATTTTCTTTAATTAAATTGGCTGTTTTAAATGATTATGTATGCAGGCCACTTTGAAGGAGGGTGAGCTTCTTGATGATTACCTCCCTTCCCAGTCTCCCACTCTTGGCTTCGCATTGTTAATATGCTGCAATCTGTAATCCAATGGGGAGACACAGATGAGAGATTTAGAAATATTGAGTGCAACTATTAGGCCACTGAAGTCAACAAGGGTTTTGCCATTGATTTCAGTCAAGCTAGGATGTCATCCACTGTGTTTAAAAAACTAGACATTTCTTCACTTTTTCAAGGCCATGTCTGCACTAGCAAGCTTACTAGCTCTCATGTTCACATTAAAAAAATCTAAACGAATGGCAGTAGCTATGTCGGTGGGAGAGTGCCTCCCACCAACATAGAGTTGTGCACATGAGCACTTATGTCGGCACAACTTATGTTACTCAGGGGTGTGTGTTTTTGCCGACATAAGGGGTAGTGAAGACCTACCCCTAGGGTCCTCCCTACTTTTGTCTCCACTTTAACCTCCTTTCCATGTCCTCCCATCTGCTCCTGAAGAGAGAGAGTCATTAGTGATTCTCTTTTAAGGCTCAGTGGTTCAAATTGCTGAGCCCCCCGAACTCTCATTTATTTCCCCATCCCATTCTTATTTAGATGCCTATTGCTAGATACCCGAATTTAAAAATGCTGCTGTAATCCATTACATGGCCTGATTGTTTCTGATACTATGTTCATTCCATGGTGTCCTTCTGGTCTATTTAAAAGCCATAGATCTTGACCCAGGTCACTGTTGGGAGCATCCACAACTGAAGCCTATAATGGTAATTATGGATGATGAGCAATTTGCAGGATAGAAAATGCCCATAGGAAAATGTTCTTATTTATGCTACATTTGAGATCTTCTAGATTTGAAGGCTTGTATTCTGGAGAGCAATTCAATATTTGTGGCTTTCCCTATGACCAGGAGGTTGATATTTCCCCACTGTTCTTGTACAAAAAGCATCTAGGGCAGGGATCGGCAACCTTTCAGAAGTGGTGTGCCGAGTCTTCATTTATTCACTGTAATTTAAGGTTTTGCATGCCGGTAATACATGTTAATGTGCCAGTAATACATTGTAACGTTTTTAGAAGGTCTCCTTCTATAATATATAACTGACCTATTGTTGTATGTAAAGTAAATAAGGTTTTTAAAATGTTTAAGAAGCTTCATTTAAAATTAAATTAAAATGCAGAGCCCCCCGGACTGGTGGTCAGGACCCAGACAGTGTGAGTGTCACTGACAATCAGCTTGCGTGCCGCCTTCGGCACACGTGCCATAGGTTGCCTACCCCTGATCTAGGGGTTACTTAACATTTAAAGTAATAAAATAACTGGCCATTCACAGCCACTTCATGTCCCCAAAATTCACCTTGCCTACATGTGCCAGATAGGACACAAAGGAAGCCAGGCTGGTAAATATGGTGTGACACTCCACAACCCATATTCAACATAGTAATAGGATTATGATATAATTATGATGCATCTTGTAGAGGATATGCCGTGTGAGGTGTCTATGTAAAAGTTATAGTTTTCTGAATATGATTATCTTATTTGTATGAATGCATCATTTTTGTACCTGGAGTTATGAATATTAACTATGTATTTGTATTTCAAATGTGCTTGCACCAGGATAGCACTCACAAAGCTTTACATACAGTCTGCCAGCACACTGTGATTGGCGTATTCAAGTTGAATGGCCTATAAACTAGGACAATGGGCCACAGGGAAAGCGTATCTTCACTTGATGCTTGATGAACTGTCCTGGGGATGCTTCAGTCAGCCTATGGATAATGGCTGCCATGATTCATCAAAGTATGCAAGGGCATGTGACTAAATCACATGATACTGAACTCCATTTTGGTACCTGTATTTTTGCACAAACTGGGCTCGGAACTTGGCTTGGAACAAAGGGTTCCCGCCATATGGAAGAAGCTATAAAAGGGGGATGTTACATAACCAACTGGCCTCACTCCCCACACAAAGGAACCCCTGGAAACACGTGAGGAACAAAGACTGAACTGGGGAAAGAGCTGGTCCCAGGCAGGAAAGAAGGAAGCCTGCCTGTGTATGAATCCTTGCTGGACTGTTTATACTATCTAACAGGTTGAGACGCTGCTTAATTCAAATCCTATCCAGTATATTAGGCTTAGATTGTGTTTTTTGTTTATTGGCTAAGTAATCTATGTTGATCTGTTTGCTATCACTTATAATAACTTAAAATCTCTCTTTCTGTAGTTAATAAATCTGTTTTATATTTTACCAAAAACAGTGTGGTTTGAGTGAAGTGGTTGGGGAAAAATCTCAGCTCAGGAACAAGAGTTGGTGCACGTTCACTTTCCTTTGTAGAAGTGGTGGACTAGGTAATAATTTCAGACTGGTCCAACTTTTGTCCAGGGCACGACAGTACAGCTCTGGGGTCACAGGCTGGGGTGCTGGGGGTATATTGGCTGGAGCCTCTCTATTGTTGGTTCAAGCAGTAGCTGGCCAAAGCATTCATGAACGCAGCTGAGTGTCGTTCCTGATTGCAGATGTTTGTGTGAAGGCAAACTTGGAGGGCATGGCAGCTTGTCACGACATCACAGTGTGAGAGGGAACCCAGACTGGTAAAACAGAGGGCTCATCAATACCCCAGTTATAAGTTGCACCCTGGGGAAATCTGTCACATATGGTTCTATTTTACTAGTCCCCTTGAATGTCACAGAAAAGGACAGGCTATATCCAACACGGGTGGGTACTGGTGTGGCTTTGTTAAGGTACTGCATACATCCATAACACATTTGTGTAACAGCAGGTAAGATCTGAAATTTTACTGCACATCCAGAAGGTGCAAAACATCTCACTCAAGGATCACATCGTTTTTTTATTACTGTATTATGGGAGCATCTAGAGGTCTGAGCCATGACTGAGACCCCATTGTGCTAGGGGTTGGACATACACATCATAAGAGACAATCCTTGTCCTGAAGAATTTACAGTTGTTGATCAGTTATATAATCAATTTCTGGACAACATTTTGGTTCATTAAAAAAATATGCTCAAGAGACCAATATCCATTGTTAGTCAGGTTTATTAACAGGGACAGGAAAACGGTTCTGTTCGATAACAGTCTCCAAGGAGCTATCCCATATAGAAATGGTACATTCACCTTCTGCAGAAGATGCATTCCCCAAGTTACACATTTCAGCTGCTATTATTAATATAATTTTACAAGTTACACATCTCTTCCCACATCACTAAAATCCAACCTATCAGTTTGTCCCAGATCCCTAACTTGTTGTCCTGTTCCTTCCTTATCTTTGTTTTGGATATTAGCAATCCAGATACTGGTCCGTTAAGGTACTTCCCTTGCTTGTTCTAAGACATAGAATGAATGTAACTTGATTCTGACAAGTTTCTGATCTGCTTAAGTCAAATGCTTTCTTCAGCAAATGCAAGGAGTTATGGGATTCTTAGCATACAGGAACAGGATGAGGATATAGGCCAGTTTAGGCTATATCATTGTTACAATATTTGTGCTTAATGTTATTGGTGCTTAATAAGTACTAATATATAAATATGGTGCAGATAACGGATGTTATTAATATGATAGGATAGCCAGCATATATTCATCAACACAGTCTACCTAATTATTTTTAATACAATTTCTCACCAGACATACACACAACAAAACAGGATTAAATTAACCTGTGCAAACATCAGTGGGGTACAAATACAAACACTCAGAACAAAGCTAGCCTGTGCCTTCACACCTATTTCGTGCAACGACATGTCTTTTTAAGGCTACTATCGCTGGCACAGATGGAGCTGATACACCATGCACTAAACCCCAGTGAACTTGAGGAAGCTGATGAGCCTGTGGCGTTACCGAAGAGACCTTTGAAATCTATTGTCACGTCTGCCAAGCCACTTTGCTTTGACCATAGTTCATTGTAACCAATATTTATTTACTATTTAGGCCTATTCAGCAGCAGAACTAAAACAGAGAAGCAGTAAATCCCACTACAATTTCCTCCATCATATGACTCACTTTGTTAGAACAGAAAAAGGGGTTCAGCTCTGCTGGACCACATCAGGCTGGTCTGTGTGATGTATCACATTTTAGATTCAAATCCCTGCTAAACCCTCTGCTTATGCTCATGGTTAACATTACTTTTATATCTGTCTCCGGAGATGACAGACAGAAGCAGCTCGCACATAGCAGTGATGGCAGCAGCAGCTTTTAAAGGCAGACTCCATAGATTAGAGGGTGATACACTGAACATTAAAATCCCACCACCCCAGTGTCTACTGATTACATTGGGAGTAAAGCTGAATGACAAACATGTTTCCAATCTGCCTAGCCCATGCAGTGAAATGGAGCAAGCTGGCCTGAAAAGGGATTTAGACTTTTGTTGTGCCTGAAGAGGGGGAAAAGCTGATCTAAATCCAACAACAATGCTTTCCCTCTTGGTGATCTTGGAGATAAGAAGCAAGAGGCTGGACACAGTTCATATTCTACCTCTCCTCATCTCCCCATGTACCCCACTCAAAGACAGAATTAAAAATGGCCATACTGGCAGAAATAGAGCAAATGATACCCTCTGTCACCATTCATACCATTCATATGAAACATGTTGTACAATATATGGAGTCTGCTGGATGTGTCTGCTCTAACACTTTTAAAAATGATAGTGGCTATTCTTCCAAACCACCTAGAGAAACATACGACTCTTTCATACATCAAAAGCATTGCCTTTAATGATATGGCCCTATAGGTGTGCATGGAGTTTAATAGACAAGTGAGGTCCTTGCCCCAAGCCTCTTTCAGGCTAAATTAGATAGACATCACAGCAAAAAATGACAACAGACCCCAGTAGTTAGAGGTGGGGAACGCAAAGAGGAGAGACATCAAAAGATAAAGGGAAAGGGAATACTGCCTCGGGGAGAAGGTTATTTTACAAGAGAAGCAGATAATGTGATTTGTTTGATTCTGTGTATGTAACATGTGCCATATCATGCACGTCACTGAAAATGTCATGAAGCACCAGCCATGAAAAATCTGTATTTACCTATTGCCATGAGGACTATAACATGCAATTACAACCCATTTTATAAGATCTCTGCCAGATCCATGCAAAAAGCTAGATCCCCCCCCCCACCACCACACCCCCATCCTAAAGAGATGAAAAGGTTAAAAAAATACTTCAGAAGTTTGGATGGCGGTACGCAAATCTGCTCTTGGCTTATCATTATAGGCACTCATTTAAAAAAAATTATGTGAAAGGTCAATACCCTTCAGAATGCAAAGAGGATCGCTTTCTTGTGGCAGAACTGTGGATGATTCCCTATGATGGCTGTGAAGAATACCAACAAAATGGTTGCCAGAGAACAGCAGCAGCCACTGCCGCTTCTGTTACTCCATGGATGTCCCTTGCTACAGGCATTAGTGCAGGGCTTTCTCGTTCACAATTATTAAAATAGTCTCCAGCAATCTCTTTTTCCTACCATATTTGGGAAGCAGCATTCAGATGCAGATTGCCTTAAATCCCATCAACCCATTCAACTGTTTGCGCATGAGTGTGTCTGCCTGTCCTTTATATGTATTCATACATATATACAGCCCCCCCCACCTGTGCACACACACACACACACACACACACACTCTACCCCATCATTAAAAAATAAAGCTAAAATTGTCAGAGGAAACTATTTATTTTCCAGGCTACTTTGTCAGTTGCTCATGTGCACGTCTTATAAATATTTCATATGAAACATTTAACATTATTCTTTCCCCAATCGGATCAGCTTTGAAATGCTCCTCAAAGTGAATTCTCCCCTAACAATGGCTTGACGCAAAAGCCTTTTTTTCTCTCTTAAGAAGAAGAGGCTGCGCATGGTCTGCTGCCATAGCAGCATGAATAGTTTTTCTTTAATGGAAAATAAAAGATACTTTACATTAATTCAGTGGGGGGATGGAAAGCTGGGCACATATGTACCTTGCGCTTCAAACATGGAGGGACATTGTACTTTGACCTTCCCTCTCTGGTCCCATGATTATTACCCAAACTGCATTAGAACTATAATGGGAAGTGACAAGTTTATGTAAATGATCCATACAAGGATTTTGCTCTTGTAAAACAGAGCAGTTACTGTGGGCTTTCTAATTATTTCATGCCTTGTGGTTCTGTGATGGGGCAAAGAAGACTATACTTGAAAAGTATATTGTGATTGACAGGTCACTGTCCCCCTGGAACTCATTAAGGCCTGTGCTTTGTAAGTGGGGCGGGGGTGGGGGAAATCCCTACCAGGCAAATATATATATATATATATATATATATATATATATATATATATATATATATATATATATATATATNCAGTAGTTCTTTCGTTTCACTTGTTGGGATTTTTGTGCTGGTGGAAAAATCAGTGTGTATCTGAAAAAAGCACTACCTGCTTTTCTACAACTGGACCAATAATCCTCTGCCTTTTGATTGTTAAACCTACATATTTAAGAGTAATGTAACTGTCAGGCACATACCAACTCTTAGTTTTCAAGTCAGTTGGATGCAGATCATTTTTTATAGTGAAATATTCACTGGAGAAAGACAGAGAGAGGCTATATCATCTGCCATAGGTGAACAGCTAATATATGATTTATGGAAGTGCTTCCCTATATGTACATATGGCTGTCCTGCTGCCAGTGGGTTACCTGTTTGTAAGTTGGATGTCCAGAAAAAAGTCAATTAAGGAAGAAAAGCAAGCAAAATGGCAATTTGTTAGGTGAACGCAGATCCTCTGTCTTTTGAAACATATATCACACTCCAACTTCGGGTAAGGGGAAAATCCCATTCAGTCTGCTGCCTTAATACATCCCATTGTAGAGCTGCTTTTGAATTCTGATGTTGGTTTTAGATGTAACACAGTTTAGCATAAAATCAATCCTGTGTTAACTTTAAAGTAGTTAAATTTTACGGGCTCTGAATTCATTCTTTTCCTTCCTTTATGGTTTGTGACTGAGGTGAGCTCTCCAGAAAGGCTTATGGATTGGTGCATGGTCCACAGCTGAATTCTCCTGTCAGTGGACATTGTCATTGTGGGCACTCTGAGCTGTCTTGAGTTTTGTACATTAACAATGAACATTTTGGGGCTTTCCAGATAACAGTTGGCTAGGAGGTGCTATTTAATCTATGACCTTTCCAACTACCCATTTTGTTTATGTTTGGTTGATGCAAGATTCCAGCTGGGTAACTCATGATTTATTTATCATGTTCAGGAATGGGCTAGAGTTGAAATTACAGTTACCACCAGTGATACCTAATAGCTTTGTGGGGAACTGAATAACCTAATTCATCAATAACCCACCCAAAAAAAGTCCAGGCCATGGTGTTAAAAACTCAAACTAATTACCAAAATTGACTTTCCCAACTTTGGACCAAAAGCAGTGTTTCATTGACATTTACTATCATTACCATAATAGGAAGAAAGCAAACTAGAAAGAGAGAAGTAATAAAAGCAATGAAAAGAAAAAGAAGTGTCCCTGAAAGCCAATTGTTCCTTGGAGTAAAGATAAATTAATAGTGGTCTGAGCCCTGGGTTAAGATGGTTTGTCAAATCACTGAACATTGGCCTAACCTGGTTCATATTTAAGTTATGTGAAGTATTATATAAGTGTAGACAAGATGCAACTGTGTATATTCCTATTGCATATCATAGTTGAGTCAGGTTTACTGGAAATGAGAGAATGTGCTTGGCTTTCGCATTCCCGAGTGAGTTTGCAATACTGGTTAGAGAACACATCATTTTACTATAAGCTGAGCAAATAAGTCTCTTACTGATTTCAAGATCAATAAACATGGGACCCCACAATGCTATTTTTCAAAGTAGAATTTCCCTTTAACCATTTGAAGCAGGAAAATCTATCTCCATCAAGCAGACTTTGTGCTGTGATTGACTTTTGTTTGTCAGTAAACCTGTGGGAAACAGTTTTCCTATCCTTCAAATATTTTCAAGAGTTTGATTTTTCCCATCTTGAATCAAGACAAAAGTCAAAATCTCAAAAATTTAGCAAATCCAAAAAAATTCACTTTGTGTCAATTAAAACATTTTGTTTCCATTTTAATCTTTTTTCATCATTTTTTTAGCCTAAATCATTTTGAATTAGAAAAACAGAACTTGTCTCAAAAAATGTCAAAATGAAACATTTCAACAATTTTCAAAACCTTTTCCCCCCAGCATTTTTTGAGGTGAGAGATTTGTTGAGACTGACCCTGAAACAATTTCCATTTTGATAAATTGGTATTTTTTGATGAAAAATGTTGTAAAAAATGCCTGACCAGCTCTATTCGTTAGCAGTCATTGCTATTTACTATCATTAGATTACATAAATTCCCTTAAAGTGGCTGTTAAGCACATCCTGATTAAGCAGAGTATATCATACTCTTTGAAAATCATTATTCAGTAATCTACACATGCTGCAGAAGCACCTATTGCAGTCTATATCTTCAGTTATATGTTGATTTAGGCTTTGTCAATCAAAAATATTGAAGTCAATGTTCCAGTTGTAGCAGTAACTCTGACAGTAGTTACTGACTAACTCCCCACGTAGACTCTGCTAGTGTTCATTGATGTTGTCCCGCTTCAAATAGGACTATATAAATGTCCACTAAGGAACACTTAGTGCAGGCCAATAGGGTCCTCACGGGGGAGTTACAGAGCAACATAAATAGTCTGGACTCCAGGGTCATGCAGACAAGCCCAAATAGTCATGGAAAGTTCGCAGGCTGGATGAAACTATTCTGTGGGCTGGATACATTTGACACCCCTTCAGATAAGGGTACGTGTCCGGGTAAGGGGAAATGGCACTGAAGAGCGCTTACCCTCCAGCGGGAGAGTAGATATCCCAAGAAAAATAATCTTAAAATAAATCAAAGGATGAATGTAAATAATTACCAACATGGTTTGTCTTTATCCACTTCTGTCTGAATAACTTCTGAACGTGTCTTGCATCAAGTGGCAGGCTTGTCATACGAAATCAGTTTGACACCCCAACTGTTCTCTAAATTCTCCCTGGTTCCAGTTCAAACTGCATCTTCAAACCAGCATGAATTTTGTTTGTGTCCATTAAATCTCCATGGATGCTTTTTCTTGAATTTTCTGGATAACTGATCTTTACAGACTGACGTTAATGTATTTTGAGTTCAAACTTATTTAGCTGGGTTATATGATGGAAATCGCACATTACTTCTGCCCTGTCCCAGATTTCCTGAGCCTTAGAACTTGTCTTTACTATCAGATGCACCAGTTTAACTAAATCAATCTAGTTAAATCAATGAAAGTACCTAGTGTTGACAATGTCTGAATTCTTATTCCTTTGTTATATCGATTTAGCTTACATGGTAACTTATTGGCATGATTTTTTTTTAATTGAGTCAGTTGAACTGAGGCACCTTCTAGTATAAAGAAGGCCTAATTATTAGAACTATCTATATCTCTCCGGTTTGCAAAACTGGAAATTTCACAGGAATGTCCATTCTTGCAATACTCTGGCACACCACTTCTAGTCTTAGCCAGAACCAGTCATGTGAAAATTAAGTATGGGTTCAGTTCAGATTATCCAAACCATCCAAGTTTTGTGAGCCCTGCTCGTACAAATCTCAAGAACTTCTTTCCTTGTCCTCATACAGCCTCAGCCCTTCAAACAGTGCCCCGGTTACCCCAACATGACTGCAGGTCTTTATTTTGTAAAGGATGGCATAGTGAAGACGTGAATCATCACACCATGACTTTTTTCTTTAATATGTTAAAAACAGCAAAGACCAGAGCTAAAGCTACCAAGTAACCTAAATCCCTGGATAAGAGAAGTGAGGCATGAACAGTGCTGGATTATGCTTTTAATAACAAGAATTCAATGTGGTGTACCACCCCACCCCTCTTGATCACAGCAAAGAGCATTGACAAAGTAAAACACTGAACGTACACCTCTGGTAGGCCAACAGGACACTGGCCTGTTTTGTTGCTGACTTTTTCTCCGTAACAGCTTCAGAACTAGAGCTGACCCACTTTACTACCAGTAACATCTGCAGTTAACCCTGTCTATATGAATCTTTATTTCTCTCAAACTCTACTGCTCTCTCGCCTTCATAGAATATTAGGGTTTAGAAGGGACCTCAGGAGATCATCTAGTCCAACCCCCTACTCAAAGCAGGACCAGTCCCCAGATTTTTACCCCAGTTCCCCAAATGGCCCCCTCAATGATTAAACTCACAACCCTGGGTTTAGCAGCCAATGCTCAAATCACTGAGCTATCCCTTACCCCTGTCCTGCTTTGAAACATACAGTTATTGCACAGCAAATGATTTTTTCTTCTTGAATATGACAAGGCCGGTATTAATTTGTCCCAACATTAGCCTGTTGCTTTTCTTTTCATCTTTATTATACATCTATATCTTTCTCAGAGGTCTTATTTACATAAAACAGTAAACTTGGATGCAGTTGTGCTTAATGAGTTTCAGTGTAACCACTACAGCGCAAACAGAGTACACTCACGCTTTCTATTAAGAATCATCTGACTGTGTTAAAAGAAAGAAAATTTCAGCAACCAGTGCCAGGAAGCTTCTTTCCAAACTTTTTATTACTATAAAGAGCAGTCATAAATTGTGAGTTGGGACTAGATGTTGCCCTGGCTTAAAGCAGAAACAGTAGTGGGATAAAGCCCTGGCTCTGCTCATATTTCATATTTTAGGATCACTGGCTCCTTCCTGCACCTAAAAAGCCTTTGCTGAGGATAGTATAATAAAGTAGGCCAAATTCTGGTCCCAGTCACACCCATGCAAAACCACTGAAGTTAACGGGTTATACAGATATTTGAGATTTCGGCCCTGAGTGGCTTTTTTTTATTATTATTACAATTCAGTTATCAAATTCTCAGAGATTAGACCGAAATTCTGCCCTTGGATTTATGTATTTAACGTCTATGTATTTTCTATGGAAAATCTGTCTACATATCAGAGTGCTGAATATAGCCCATTATCTCAGACTTTATCCAGTTCAGTTATAAATGACTCATGGGCAAGCCCTTATTACTGTGCGATGCTTCCTTGGCTTCAGTGTAGAAGGCTAAATAGATGTTATGGGTGTTGCTGTGTGTCATTTCACTCACTCACTTTCTTCTACTGTGAAAAATCAAAACTCAAAGCAACATACGTGAAGAATAATCCTACCCTTCAATCATGATCTTCATTCTATTGGTCTTTGTGACAGACTGACAATATCCTGAACAAACCTTATGGAATTAAGATAAAATTTATTAAACTCAGTTAAACTGTATTGAATTAGCATTAATACCTCTTGAGTTCTTTGTATAAAAATACAATTGTGTATGTATCATTGTGACATTGTATGTACCTTCTCTAGTAGAAGGAGATGCTAAAATACTCCTGCTGGAATTCTGTGCTGCTGTGCAATGCAGAATTTGCTCAAAATTAATGTTCCCCACAGAATTTTATTTTTTTCACAGAGACTTTGTGATTTCTACAAAAATGTTTCCATTAGCAGGAAATTACTTCAGAGCCTGTTATACTTATTTCCCAAAAATAAGAGACCACTCCAACTGCAATTCAACAATAAATTCTGCGTTGTAGTTGTTTTTAATAAGAAAACAAATGTAAGAGTGCTGCTACCCTACCTTAAGACAGACTGCTAAGGTGAATGAGGCTCACACATAGAATATCCATACATATTCCAACTTCTAATAGGAAATGTTCTATTTGGATGACATCTATTAACAAGAAAACTAAGGTAGATCATCTTGAATTCTGATTTTACTTGTGGCGCATTCTGCTCCAAAACATACATATCACCTTTAATAAACTATGAAGTCAAACAATTGGGGACACCCAGGACCAGTGCTGGTGTTTTTAGTGCCCTAGGCGCACGGCCATTTCGCCGCCCCGCACGCTGGTCTGCGGCTCTGGTGGAGCTGCCGCAGGAATTCCTGCGGAGAGGGTCCGCTGGTCCGCGGCTCCGGTGGAGCTGCCATAGCCATGCCTGCGGGACCAGGGGACCCTCCTCAGGCACGACTGTGGCAGGTCCACCGGAGCCGCCTGCCGCCTCCCCCCCCCCCCAAATGCCGCCCCCCAATAATCCTGGCGTCCTAGGCGATTGCCTAGGCCGCCTAAATGGAAGCGCTGGCCCTGGGAGCACCCCATCTCCTGGAATGTGCAGTACTGGAAATTTGACCAGAGGACTGGGTATGTAAGACAGGCTTGGGAGAAGAATAGGTTTCTAGTATGGAAGCAAAAACTGACACAGGATCATCTGGTGGGAGATAGCACAGTGAATGCATTTGGGACACACCAAGATCACAGAGCAGGTCTTGGCAGGACCCATACTGCGGAGATTTCTATTACCTTTGTTATTTATTGTGATGGGACACCCTCTGCTCTTACACAGACCGCCCAGAGACCTTCCTTTTGTAGACATCACCATGTAGTTTACTTATAGTGCTTCACCTCCCCACCTTTTACATACTCATGCAGTCGTATTATTTACAGATTCATTCAGCTTAACTACCCCTGCTCTCTAGGGGTGGGAAAGGTCTCGCTACACAAAGAGCTCCCTTTATCAGGTCCACCTCACCTTTCCTCTCCTCTCTCTCTTCTGTGCCCCCATCCCCTCCCCCCCCCACACACTTGGTTCCCGTGCTCTCTTATCCAGTTTCCTTGTTAATGGGCTAGTTAGCTCATTAGCTATCCATCCCCAATCTGACTTGATAATCAGGAACCCTTCTACTTATTCAGGCCCTCCCCGTGGGCCTAATTGGTTAAATAGTGACTAGAGTGTTGGTTTAGTGGTTGATTTCCAGCGCACTGTCACATTTATTCTACTTATTTTGCTTTCGTTGTATAAAGATTATCCTTTGAGGAATAGGCCTTATTGGCCACAAGTAAATTCTCTTTTGGTGAATCATTTCTCTCTGGCTCATGTTGTAACACACTTTGAGTGTGAGGACACTAATCATGCTCCGCTCTTGATACAATATAAACATAATTGTAAAAAGTTCCAGACATGGTTATAAAAGATCAGATGGACAGGACTTCAAATGGGTCTGTTTTCAGAGATTGATTAGAAATCTAGTTAAAGGAAGAGATTTGGCCCTATCAGGTGATTCTGCATATTCCTATTGGATGAGGAGTAGGGATGATGACAGTAAACATAAAGATACATTTTGACTGTGAGGACTTCTGGAAAGGTGTCTTAAATTTTCTTAAGTGTATAGGGCATGAGAGATGGTGAAAGAACAAAAAACTTGAATTGAGGAAGAAAATACATGAGTGGGTGTGAGAAAAAGAGTGAAAGGAAGCAAATGCTGAGCAAAGGATTAGTGAAAAACAGATACGAAGGGCTGCAGGGAGCAGACGGTGTCTTTAAATAAGAAGGTGAAGTAGAATAGGGAATAACTCTATAGAAAGATATACTGACAGCAAGGAAGGAGGGTTAAAAATAGCATAAGAAGGAAATTCAAAGGGCTGAACAAACATCAGTTTTAAGGCCCCCTTACATTACCAGAGCAAAGAAAATGGGACTCAGTGTACCTGAGAATCAGGCCCAAAAGTTTTGGAGGTTTGGCCTGGATAAGACCCTCAAGAAAGTCTGAATGTTTAACTACAGCACGGCCAAATGATCTGAGCCTTCTGGGCCAGCAAAACTAGGATAGAAATATTGTGAAGATATCCTCTCCCATGCTATTTCAGTCCCAGACAAAATCCCAAAGTTCAGAGAGACCCAGAAGTGAAATTCATGGTAATTATTAATGAACAGTAGTAATTCTGTTGAACCTACAGGAAGATTTATTTTGAGTTATGATTGATGGCTCACAAAGTGAAGTAGGGGTATGGTTCTCATTTTATATTTCATTATTTAGTACATCCTTAATCTAAAAAAAGGTAGATTATAAGAAAAGGAGATCCCCTCAGTTCTTTTACATGGCCTGTGCTCCTCTAGGGCTACATCCACACTTGCAGCTGGGGGTGTGATTCCCAGCTATATAGACATGTTCATGCTCACTGTCATCCAACTAGCATACCAAAAAAAGCAGTGTAGACACAGTAGAACAGGCAGGGGTGAATAGTGGCATGGGCTAGCTACCCCGAGTACAAACCCGCCCAAAAGTATGTATTCAGGACTGCTAGACTGCGCTGTTGCTGCCCATGCTACCGTGGCTACACTACTGTTTTTAGCATGCTGGCTCTGACAGCTAGCAGAAGTAGGTCTCCACGAGCTGGGAATCACATGACCTTAACTCCTAGTGTACATGTAGCCTCATTTTTCATTTAAATGCTGTTCTAGTTCCAGAGCAGAGCCCATGTCTTTCCGTGCTATGTAAATCACCTTGCTGTGTAAATCTCCGACGGCACCACGTGCAAATGTTAAGTAACAGCAAGAGTCAGAACTCCTGAGCTGCAGAACATTTTCTGGCATGGAAAGAAAGAGTTATGGATCAGTTCTATACAGACTCTGCATAGCTCTACTTTCAGAGACATTCCAATTTAGATGCCTGAAATTCGGCACTCCTCAGTCAGATGAATGAATGAAAATGAAGGGCAAAGAAAAGCAAATTCATTGTGAAGTATTTCTTAGCCTTTTCTTGTAATTGTGCTGCCCTACAGACCTTGAGTATAATTTTCCAAAGTGCCTAAGTGACATAGGAGCCTAAGTTCCATGTTCACAAGTGACTTAGGAGCCTAAGTGCCACTGACTTCCAATGAGACTTAAGCTCCCAACTACCTAAGGGCTTTTCTACATGAACAATTAGACCGCAGCAAACTGAGGTGTGAATCCATCCCGCACAAGCCTGCTGCAGTCTAATTGTCCATGTATTCCCTGCTGACATGCGTTAACATTTCATTAGAGCACTTTGAGCTAATTCTGTTGCAAAGAGAACTAGCTCAGAGTGATCTAACAAACTGGTAATGTGCATCAGCAGGGTGCACGTGGACAGCTAGACTGCAGCAGGGTAGTGCCGGACAGGTTCACACCCCAGCTTGCTGCAGTCTAATTGTTTGAGTAGACAAGCCCTAAGTCACTTTTAACAATGGGACTTGAAATCCTGGCTCCACTGACGTCAACAAAGTTTTTGCCATTTACTTTAACAGAGCCAAAATTTCACTCCTAGGCACCTAAGTCACTTTTGAAAATGCATCTCCAGTAGCCAACATTATTTTCATCCCTTTCCTCTTCAGGGAAGGTCTAATCCAAATCCTATTGAAGCCAACGAGAGCTTTCTATTGATATAAAAGAATTATGGATCAAGACGTTAGTGACCTCCTCACCCCCTGAACCTCTTCCTTCACAGTTAGCAGTTGCCACCCTCACCTGTTTTCTTTAGCTAATGGTTGTGTTAGCTTCCTTTTATTTCAGGCATGGCTGCAGTGAGGACAGCCAGGTGTGGGGAGAAAGATGAGTGGCACACTTCAAGTATGAGTCCTGGTACATGTGCTATCAGAGAACAACTACTGTCTCTAAAACATAGAAGTAGCTGCAAGCGTGGGTCTGGTTTTCTATCTGAACTTTTCCAAGCTCAGGGGTGGTCAGATCCAGGAGTTCCATTTGGGTGCATGTCAACATAAAAAAAAAAAAAAAGAAATCTGGGTTTGGAAGGACTTCAAAACGCATTGTATTGTATTGGGCACCATTTCGGTATACAAACTAGACTGTCCATGAGTTCTCAGTTCATGTCCAAGATAGCCAGGAGGGAAAACAGCCAAAACCAAATGCATCATCGTCATCTACTTGTGTTCTCCCAGCATGATAGAACTGACCTGTAATTAATGTGTCTTCCAACCTCTCAGTGTCTTGTCTTGTGCAGTTTCATTTTATGCAGTTCTATCCCATACAGAACACTTAATTAAAAGATAGTTAAGGTTAAAAGAGTGTTATATTATACAGCCACAAAACCAACCAAGTAGTTCTCAACCTCCCTATGACATACATACTAATCCCTTCAACACCCAATTATTATTAGAAAGTTAGTTGTCTAGCTACTTCCTCACTGCCACATGAAAATTGATCATTTGGCATCAACCCAAACACTTTCAGGTACCACGATACGCAAGCACAATTGTGCCCTTAAGTATTCTTGAGAGGCGAAAAGACACATCAATATGTCAATAATAGGTCAGCTCTAAGGTACTGGGAAAGCCAGACAAACGATGAAAATGCAGATGCACTTGGATTTAGTTGTTTTTCTTTCCTTAGCATTTTAAAAGCCTGGTTAAAAAGGCAAGAGCGTATGAAAATCCTGGCTTGTATAGTAAAATGGTACATGATGCAATATCAGTAGAAGCACATTTTTCACTCTGGAAGTGGCTGCTCCAAAAGCGAACTCCATTAAAGCAGATACATTTAGATAGAAAACTCCTAAATTTGGGGAAATGAGTTTGACCATCTAACTCAGGGGTTGGCAACCTTTCAGAAGTGGTGTGCCAAGTCTTCATTTAGTCACTCTAATTTAAGGTTTTGCATGCCAGTAATACATTTTTACCTTTATAGAAGGTCTCTTTCTATAAGTCTATAATATATAACTAAACTATTGTTGGTATGTCAAGTAAACAAGGTTTTTTAAATGTTTAAGAAGCTTCATTTAAAATTAAATTAAAATGCAGAGCCCCCAAGACTGGTGGCAGGACCTGGGCAGTGTGAGTGCCACTGAAAATCAGCTTGCGTGCCACCTTTGGCACCCATGCCATAGGTTGCTACCCCAATCTAACTCCTCTAGTTTTCACCACCTATGCAAATAGCTGCAATGTTGATCTGTTCTGCAGAGTTTACATCTGCCTGTCTCTCTAAAAGTCTGGGAATTTCCTGTAAAGCATGGAACATGCTTGAGGCATCTAATTTTTAACATTTATTTGCCAAAAAAAGGTGTATTGTTGGCTTCTTTCCACAATTACCTAATTCAGGGACTATGAAAAGGATGAAAATGGAAAGTACCTTTCGGTTATTAAATGCCACTTACATGATTCTGAATCTGGATAAATTAAGTCACAAAGTCACCACAAAAATCAAACCCTAAAGTAAGTCACAGCGGTTTCCAGTTGTCCAGCTTTAAGCACCATTAATAAGCTTTAACCAAGGCAGAACAATGTAGCACAGTGGTTAGAGCAGAGGAGTCAAAGTAAAGACTACTGGGTTCTGTTCCTGTACTGAGTGATTTGGGGCAAATAAAGTAACTGCTCTATGCCTCCGTTTACCCATCATTAAAATGGGGCTGATGTTGCTTACCTACCTCATGGTTGTGGTGAGGCTGAATTTATTCATACTCAGTGTTGCCAACTCTCATGATTTTACTGTAAGTCTCATATTTGGTGTTTTTCTTATTGCCCCAACTCCTGGAGTCATGAGGACCTCAGCTTTCATTTAATAAAAAGACTTCTCCCTGTCTCTCTTGGTTGAGGAAAAGAGTGAATATATGACTCCCTAAATGTTCAGACACAAAGAGGCAAATAAAAACAACCTAGCATTTATTATTTTACAAACCTCATGATCTGCAAGCCAATCTCATGACGTTTTTAGAGTCTGACTCATGATTTTGAATGCTTGGAGTTGGTAATACTGAAAACTTGTAAAGCACTTTTGAGATCATTAGTATAAAATATTATTATGAAACCAGGCCAAAGTTTTCAAGAGTGACTACTGATTTTGGTTGCCTCCATTTTTTGGTGCCCAGCTTGAAACACATGAAAGGAGCCTGAGTTTCAGAGGAGGGGCGCACTCAGCACTTCTGAAAACCAGGCTGCTTTAAGGTGTCTCACTTTGTGCATTCAAAAGTTGAGGTGCCCACCCTATCCCAATGATTTTGGAAAACCTTGGCCTCAATCCAGCATCATTCTTTCACTAGTGTGAAACCAGATAGTCCTGCAAAACGGAGCTAGTGCAAACCTCAGGCCATCAGAATAACCCAAAACTTCCAGTATTCCCCTAGAATCACCCTTGTCCAGTCAGACCAACAACAAAAGCCTTTGTGCCCTCAAGAACTTTTTCCTGACCTCTGAATTCACTGACCATTGTGGCCTCCCTTAATAAACTGTAGGATTATGCCCCAATTGTTTTGTTAGAGTGGCTGGCTTTCCTGGGTCATTGAATCGAGTTTTGGTCTACTGACTATTTAGATTTTATGTATCATCCTAGATGCTGGATTTGGGTACTTCAGAAAATAACACCATATATACATAAACTGAGAATAAACTGACCTCACCAATTCAGCAAGTACTGAAAAGACAACGCAGCCATTGGAACACAGACTGAGGAAAGGAATAAAGAGATTGGAGACTGGAACTTGTCTTAAGCCTCCTGTCTACCCAGTTTAAATGTCTATCTTGTTCCAAGGATGATTTGCAGCTATGTGGCATTCAGTTATCACTTCCTGGACTCGACACATATTGAGAATATACCTATCTACACTGAGCTATGTAAAAGCCAGCTATCAAATTTACATAAATTAGCATAAAATTTACATAACCACGACTTATTAGAAAAAAGTTTTCTTTAATTGCCATTCAAGGGAAATTTAACCCATCCCTTTCAACTAATTCCCCATGGCAACTTCAGAGGCATCTCTAGGGGCCTAAGGATGCCTCTTTTCCTCTGTGGTTCCTCATCACTCTCTCCTCTATAGTTATTCCATTCTCTCTTTGACTCCATTTCTCTCCTCTCCCCCATTCTGTTTATTCCTTCTTACCCAAGTCCTGATACATCACTTGCACGGAGCAATGGAGCTTAGTTAGCTGACCCAGCTGTTGCAGCAGCTACTTGCTGCTGCATTGCTGTTGAGCTGGCAAAACAGTTTTACGGTCAGATTTCTTTTTTTAAATGGCAGCTGTTTGAAATGTGCTCAGAGTTGCAAAATATTAGAAACCCCTGCTGAAACTGATAGGAGGCAGGTGAGAAATTCAAAAGTGCATGACACATGCAATTTATCACCAGGCTCCAGAATTTATCACACAGTTATTATCACTATATATAGTAGAAGTATATTCTTATTTAAAACAATATCTAATTACCTATAGTTAATCATGACTGGAGTTTTCCTTGGTGTATTGTACTTTTAAAATTAAAAAGAGCACTAGTGAGGAGATATCTAGACTGGGTGTTAAATAGCAAAGGAGAGACAAAAACTCCCACACTTTCTGCAAATAGACAAATGTTGCTGAGCTGATTAGGACACGGCTAACTCCAAACCTTAATATAAGATGGGCTATAGGTTACCATTATACAAACAAGTACTAAAATATTACAATTTTAATGCAAAAATTATAGAAGTTTTTCTTAAATATCTACTACAAAATTACTACTGTTGTGGTCTTGATTTTCATACAGTAAGCTGATGTACAATGTGTTTTTTTATTTCAATCTTCTCTCAGGCTTACCCACAAAACTCAACCACATACTTACTCATCAAATTAACTAATTTAACTTCTTCCCAAAGAAAAGCTCACATCTTCATAGGTTTTGGCAGAAAAGACTTGGAATTATGATGTCAGAGTGATGCCATAACTATGGTTCAACCACAAACATGGTTCAAGGAAATGTGGATTCAAGGAAGGCGATAGCCCACACTGGACAAATTCTGAACTCATTTACACTGTTGTAGAGTGACTTAATTGACTTCAGTGGAGTTACTCTGGATTTGCACTGGTGTAATTGTGATCATAATTCATGCACACTATGTGGTAGATTACAAATATCCCTATATCGAAAGTTTCTGTTCCCCATAATCAACTCTTTGGGCCAAAAATCTTCCCTCTTTCACTCCCATGTAAGTACGTTAAATTCATGACTGTAATTTATAAGAGAATATAGGGAACTTGTAGATTCTTTTTAAAGAAGTGGCATGACATTACTAACATAAACTTCAGAAAAGGATAAAGAGAATTTGCATCTTTCCCAGTTTGACAATGTATTTCGAAAAACCATATTTAAGCAATAACAAATTGAGTGACAGGGCATTTGCTGGGGTTTAATGACTCTCCAGAAGAGATGGTGGCCCAAAGCACTGCTTCTGACCATTAACACCATAGGAATTACATATAGCTAAGAATATTATTGCTATAGCTGCTCAAGTGCAAATACCACACAACCATAAAAATCATGAGCCAGAATATCACTAGCTAATCCTTCACTGAAATTCTTACAACTCACTACAACCATGATTGTGCCTTCTTCACATCACTTCACCCACCTCTATCACGCAGGTCATAAATGGCTCCTCCCTCCACTCCTACAGGAAGATGGAGAGAGGTAGTCTCTTAGGTAGGAAGGTCCAAAAGAATTATAGGCAGCCAGACGGATCATGGAGCACTGGTTGAATATTCGCAGGGTGAGACCACTGATTAACCACACAGGCTCTCATATCTTGAGACCACTTATTAACCAAACAGGCTCTCATGTCTTGCACTGGCTTCCAATTCTAAATGGTTTTAAGATGTAGCCCCTAGTAGAGCACACATTATAGTAATTTAGTCTTAAGGTGACAACGCAAATATATGAATTGCCGTGGTGATGTCTGTAGTAAGAGGAGGCCCTGAGATATAAACCTTGGTATCAGAGGTCTGGTATGAGGCCTAAGACCTGAACTAAAGTAATGGTCAAGACTTTTCTAACATAAAGCAAAGTTACACTGTGAGCCAGAGGCAGGCCCTGCTCACAGAAGCTGGCAAGGAAAGGGCTGATGCTGCAAGAAGATACGTACCTAAAAGGTACTGAACACTAGAGATCAGAACATTCACATACTTGCACATTCCACACAGATAACAAGGAACAGGCTGACCCATCCCAATGACAGGGGCAAAAGGGTAATATGATGGATAGAGTTGTTTTGTTCGAACCAACATGTACAAGGTGAGAGGCGGCACCTTACTACGTAGAGGGGTTGTACCTTGCTACGTAGAAGGGTTGCACCTCAATACGTCAGGAGTGATGTGTAACTTGTTTGTACCTGTGTATAAGAATGCATCCCTGGGGCAGTGTCTTTGTCCAGCCTAGGGGGCAGTGGAAAGTCCTGCCACTGACTGAGCTTAGTCCATTGCCAGGGGGCACATATTCGTAGTATGTTCTGTAGAGTAAAGTCTAGAGGGAACTATTATTGTGCTTCTTTTGACAATAAACCTGGCCAAAGTGCCTTCGTACCTTACTAGAGTCTGTGGTCATTGGGGGTTCTCTCGGGATCTGCTGTGTCAGCTATCTGTGCAGAGCTGGGGCAGCACACAGAGGGAACACACGCATGCAGCCGATTGATATCAACATTGAACAGAGCAGAGCACCACACTGGTAGCATCTGATGACAATGTCTGCTTTGGAAAGAAAAGGCTTTGACCTGCTCACCAGATGCAAATGTTAGACGGTCATACTGGCTACTGATGAAAGATGGCCACTCAGCAATAACTGGGAATCTAGCTAGACTGCCACCAGTCAGCTGGTGGGGAGCCATCTTCAACTGGTGGAACAGATGTAATTTTTGCCATATGTTCCAGTTGTTATTTCTGAACCACCAATATCACCTCTGTCTTCTCTGGACTGTACCTAAGCCATTTGATGGTGTCAAGTTTGCAAATTAATTCCAGTTCTGCAGTTTCTCGTTGAAATCTGTTTTTGAAGTTTTTTTGTTGAAGAATTGCCACTTGTAAGTCTGTTATTGAGTGTCCAGGGAGATTGAAGTGCTCTCCTACTGGTTTTTAAATGTTACAATTCTTGATGTCTGATTTGCGTCCATTTATTCTTTTGCATAGACACTCTCTGGTTTGGACAATGTACATGGCAGAGGGACACTGCTGCCATGTACCTTGGCCAAACCAAACAGTCTCTATGCAAAAGAATAAATGGACACAAATCAGACATCAAGAATTGTAATATGTAACCAGACATCAAGAATTGTAACCTTTAACTACAGACTGAAGAGCCCATTGTCAAATATTTGTTCTCCATGTAGGTACTGATAGACTGTGATCAAGTCACCCCTTAAGCTTCTCTTTGATAAGCTAAATAGACTGAGTTCCTTGAGACTATCACTAGAAGCATGTTTTCCAATCCTTTAATCATTCTCATGGCTCTTCTCTGAACCCTCTCCAATTCATCAGAATCCTTCTTGAATTGTGACACAAGAGTTGAACACAGTATTGCAGCAGTGGTCACATCAGCGCCAAATACAGAGGTAAGATAGTGTCTCTATTCCTATTCAAGATTCCCCTGTTTATGTACTTAAGAATCCCATTAGTCTTTTTGGCCACTGCGTTGCACTGGATGCTCACGTTCAGCTGATTATCACCATGACCCCCAACAGGGCCAGGCCACAACATGTTGGCACCTGAGGCAGGGAGCTCAAATGATGCCCCCATGCCTCCTCACTTAGGCCAAAATTTTGAAAGGTCTCAATTCTGCCTTCTTCCTTTTCTACTCCTCTCATGGTACTGCTCTGTTATCTGCCCCAATAAAGGAGAACTAACAACGTTAAAATGCCTTGTTCAAAAATTTTAAGTAACACTTAACTTTCAAATGCCTGAACAGCAATGTAACTTTTCTTGTCTGCATAGTAAACACTGACATTTTTATCTGTTTGAATAATCAAAGTGATGTTTTCTGTGCCTTCTTGGTTGCAAAGATTTGAACTGCCTCCTGAAGGTCCACAGTCTGGGCCAGCTCATGCTCTATTGATATGGTTGCAAGGCCAACCAGCCTCTCTTGTGTCATTGTGGAGCGTAGATGTGTTTTTATTAACTTCAGCTTGGAGAAGCTGCATTCTCCACTGGCAACTGTTACAGAAAGTGTTAGACATATGTGCAGAGCAACAAAAACATTTGGAAAAAGGATGGTCATCTTATTTGTGCACATATATTCCAGAACAGCCTTTGAAGTTGACCCTGCTGAAATGTATCTTGAAAGGGCTTTCAGTTCACCACCTAAATCAGTCGCATCAATATCATGCATGTCAACATATGTCAACACTGTCTCTAGTGCCCTGCATTGCTGGTGGAGGTCTTCTTCAGGTATAGTGAGGAGTTTTGGAATATCATACAACATCTCAAATATACTGCTGCATGAAACGTTCTTCAACTGACTGTATTGCATAGTCTAGCACCTGGTTAAAAAATTCAACTTTGAATTGTTGTTTGGGGTCTCTTATGGGATTTTCCCATGCCTCGTAATCAAAATATCTTCTTCTTCAGTGACTCGTGTATTCTTGAATGGGTTGGAAAATAGCTTCAGTGTGAAGTTCCTCTGCCAATTTCTGTGCCCTCTTCAGAATGTTTTGAAATCCCTCATCTGACCGATAAGACTGTAGGTATGACTTTGCTTTGTCCAGTTGTTCCATTGCTCCAGATATAGCAAGGTCCACCTTGGAATCTCTTGCTTACAACATTTATTTCAAACAGTATGTCATGCCACAACACTAAGCCACATGGAAATTTGAAGTTATGTATGTTTCTGGTGATTCCATTTCTCTCTCCCACTGTTCTCCCACAAACATTCCTGTCATAGCATAATCATCCATAATGGCAACTATGGCATCATCTATCTTCCCAATTTGGTGTTTGATAGGCTTTATCGCCTCCACTCAACTTTCCCATCGTGTGGCACTCAGTGGTTTCAGTGTCAGAGAGGATGTTCCCAGATGTTGCTTCAAAATTTGCCATCAATGAGCTGATGCAGAGAAAAGTACATAGATGCTTTGAATTATGTTTAAAAAATTTAGCAGCCTCACTAGACTGATGCTGCATCACTGACCACCAAGTTCAATGAATGAGAACTGCATGGGACAAAAAAAAGCTCGAGGGTTTAACTCTCAGGATCCATGTCTGCACTCCTCTGTTCTTTCCTCTCATGTTGGCACCATTATCGTAGCCCTGACCTCTCATGTCAGCTATATCGCAATTCCCGTATCTTCCAGCTTTTTAAGAAGCACATTTGTCATACCAGCTCCTGTAAGTATCATCAATGTCAATAAATTCTAGAAAATGCTCTCTGACAGTCACCATTGCAGGGACATTTTCACTAGGTTCTGTTGTTGTTACAAAAATGCACCATTAAAGTCATTTGTTCCTATGGCTGATGTCAGGTGTGCAGTCCAGAATAACAGAGTAATATCTTGCTGACTTCAGATCTGCCACAATCTTCTGTTTGACTTTTGTTGCCAGTAACTGTATGATCTCATTTTGAATTGTTTTTCCAAGGTAGTGGTGTGTGTACATTTCTTGGGTGGTGACTCTTCTTAGATGCTCCTGGAGTACAGCATCAAACTCAGCCAATCAGCTCCACAATTTCAAGGAAGTTTCCATTGTTTGGCACATACAGCTGATCTGAAGTGCCATGCAGTGCTAGATTTTGGGTACCAAGCATTCTTACAATGTCAATGAGCCTTTTAGGAACATTTTGCTAGTAAAGAGTCTCTGACGCAATCTTCTCCTGATGCTGATCATCTATGGTGGCCTTTAACCTTAGTCTCATCTCAAGCTCTTTCCACCTATGGAATGTTCTCTGGTGATTTGCTGCCTTCTCATGGCATGCCAGATTTCTAGCCAGATTTTTCCAGTCCTTTGTTCCTGTAGCACCCAATATGGCTGGAATGTTAAGACTGGAAGAGTTTGCAACAAAAACAATATGCAGCATTCTGGATTTTTTAGTGCATAAGCCATGGCCTCTCCACTTTGTCACCATTGGGGATTTCAGGACAGTAATGTGTTGGATAAAAACTTCTATTTTCAATGTCTTTGGGGAACATGACGTTTTTCACTTGCTGTGGCCCATGCAGTACAAAGAAGTCCCTCAGGCTACTGTTCAAGTAGGTCCACTACTGTTCAAGTGGGTCCACAGTCATGGATCATCTAGACTCAAAGGTTTTCTGAAAATCTAAGTACACTATATCTACTGGATACCCTTGGTCCACATGCTTGTTGACTCCCTCAAAGGAGAGGGAGTAAATTGGTGAGGCATGATTTCCCTTTACTAAAACCATGTTGACTCTTCCTCAACAAATTACATTCATCTAAATGCTGACAATATTGTTCTTTATTACAGTTTCAACCAGTTTGCCCAGTACTGAAATCAGGCTAAAAGGCCTGTGATTACCAGGATCACCTCTGGAGCCCTTTTAAAAAATTGGCATCACATTAGCTATCCTCCAGTCATCTGGTACAGAAGCTGATTTAAATGATAGGTTACAGACTACAGTTAGTAGTTCTGCGATTTCACATTTGAGCAAAGCATGAGAATATACAGAGTGTAGGGAATCGATAAGATGACTAAGAGTTCACTGGCTGATACTCTTGAATATGCAGGTCTCAAATGGTGAAATTGCCTCCTGCATACCCCATCTCTCTGGCATACTTTTCATTCCTGGAGGAAAGGATATCCCTTTTCAGTGTCTTTTATTTGTTTTCTTTACCATGGGCAGGAGAGGAGAGCACTACCATAAGCTGACCTTTTGGAAGAATACCCTAATGACTCAGAAACACAAGCTCTCTGGAAACACTATCTTTACATATTTTACCCAGCAGCAGCTCATCCCTATTTGCCTTCCTTTCTCCTGTGATGCTAACATCTGTGGCCTGCTCCATCTTCCTTGCATCTGTACATTCTCCATCCATCACAAGGAAGCAGCCTGGCAAAAGCCAAAGTTGTGAGTGAAAGTTCACTTAATAGTCTCAGACCATGTGCTTCATGATGATTATTCTTTACAATATTCAGGCTTTATGCCCAGATGCCTAACCCTGATTTTCCCCTGAGTTGGCACAGTGACATCTGGCTCATCACCACATAAAGAACCGCAGGATTTGTATTACAACAAGATAAAACACATCATTTTCCTTCTTTTCATTTGTTTCTTTCTCCTTTTTTCTTTGTTTTGTTTTGTTTTGAAGCTACAAAGATTGTTTTCTTCGTCTCGCTTTGGTGATGTGCTCCTTGGAAGCCACAAAAAGAAGATTCACACTGTAAAGGACATGCCAATGTTACAAGATCTTAAGCAGAACGTGTGTTACAACAGAGAAATCACAGGTAAGGGAGGTTCTATGCTGTTATTATACAATTAAAAATGTGGGTGTCATTTTTAGATTATGCTTTATTTGCTTACATGTATTTTAACAATAAAACATATGAGGTACTACAAGGAGCATTTCTACAATAAATTCTGTTCAGAGACCACCGTTAACAGGCATCAGAGAGAAATGGATGGCAGCCCTGAACATGCCTGTAAGATTGCATTAAAAGAAGACACTATACAAAAGTATTCCAATAGGACAACCCCAGTTTGGCTATGGGAAATGACAGTACCTTGAGTCTGAAGGGCAAACGAAATGGACTATTTCTACACAGACAAAATGGAAAGGAGTAGAAAAACTGCCTGGGCTTGTAGCTTTGAATACCAGCGTCCCCCATCAGCCCCAGGGCAAAAGGGTTTACTCTTTAATGGCTCCATGCCCTCTAATTAAGGATTCCAAGTGCAATTCTTTTGAACAAATGTTTAATGAGAACAACAAGACAAACATTCTTACTCATCAGAGGCTCCTGCGATTACCCACACACAAGGCAAATGACCCAAAGACATGGTCAAGGCAGGGGTTTTGTGGTTTGTTAAAATATTTAACTACCTGATCTGCACAAACAAAACAAAAATGAGCATTACCACATGTGAAATCTGTATGTGCAAATTTAGAGACTGAGCTAAAGCTCATTTGAAAATTTGACTCATAGGTCTTAGGCTTTCTGAGGCGGAGTGGGACATTCTCATTCAGAAGCAGAATTAAAGCTTCTTTTCCATTTAAAACTTACACAAATTTCAGTTTAAGAACAAAGGTTTGTCGAGGAAGGAAGAAAGGATGGGATGTTGCTTAAGGCCTCCACACAAAGGACTCTGGACATCTGGGTTCAATTCCCAGCTCCACCACAGACTTCAGTCTCTTTGTGCCTCCATCTCTCATCTGTTCTATAGGGATAACAGCACTCCCCTGTCTCAAAGAAGTGTTATGAGGTGAAATTCATTAATAATTGTGAGATACTCTGATGGAGGCCATATAAAGTTCATAGACAGATATGTGAGTTACAGGCAGGAAAGGTGCATTTGAAAGCACTCTTATTTCTGATAGATGAGGAATGAGATTTTTGTACTCCATTTTCACAACTCTATCAGCTTTCCTCCTCACCATTAAATTCTCTCACTCTAGACATGACCCTTTTGGCCAGTTACGGATTTGATGAGGTGTGTGTATCTTTTAGCTCATCATCAGTCTTCCTTCACCATCCCAAAGGATAACAGTTAGCAACACATGGTGTCTCACCCCAGAGCACAGCACTCTCAGCTCTTTCTTCAGCCAAAGAGAATGAGGGACCTACACCATGAATGAAACCCTTGGCTCCCTCACAGCACATACAATACTAATCCCAGGCTCCCATGAAGGACCTAGCTGCAAATACCTCAGATTTTGGTGCAATTTAATTCATATCAGGTGTTTAGCCTCTCCCCACCAGCATCTCCATATCTTGTATGCCACATCCCTCTATCTGCCTGGGGTAATTTTTTATGGACAGATATAAAACTGAGAAAATGAAGATTTATTTGTGAAAATGCTGGCACAACCTTAACTAATGTGGGACAAACCTGTGCCACAATAATTAAGTAAACGTTTAAATGGACAGTCATTTGTTCAGTATGATGACCCTTCAAGTGGAACATGTCAAAGCCATGACCCATCACTTCATGCTACCATCCTCCCAAACACATAGCCTTTGCAGACAAAGATTAATACATGTAGCCATCAGTAGTAAGAAATGGTAAACATGATATTGAGTAAAAAGATAAGGAGTCTCTGATAGCTCAGTGTCGCATATTGGTCCCATGTAATCTGATTTTAACATGTGGCATGAAGACAGCTACTGGTACTGCAGCCTGCTGTTGTCCTCACCATAGAGAGACAACGGGCCTTTAATTCAAGGAACTAGACTTCCTTCTTTTTTCAGGAACTTCTCAATAAAAGATACATCCAGTCCTGGCATTCAGTATTTGGTGTGCCCTTTTACTAAAGAAGGAATAAAGAAATCTTTCACTAAAGTGGCCTGTGTCATGATCCAGGGCCAGCTACACCTCTGTTCAATTTCTCTGTGTACTCCCCCTTAGTGTCAGGCCTCATGCCCCCTGTACTGGGGTGGAATTCCACAGTTCTCCCACTATTATCCCAACCATGGGCTACAGGGCTTTGGGTTACTGTACCCTGTGCATCAACCGTGTTTACACAGCAGGCAAAAACTGAGTTTGGAGACCTGAGGTTCTTCCTTTCAGGAGTCTTGCACTAATGGTGTAGCGATAAAACAGCATGCATAAAAATACTGTTTATTTTAACAATAGGAACAAAGCATTTAGAGAAAAAGGATTTAAAAACAAACGAACAGTCCACATCCAAGTCTCTCTCAACTAAAATTTTACCATCCCCTGAGCCAGGTTAGACAGACCTGACTTCTTCAGACATCATCAGCAGGTGCCTGTGTTTGTTCCCCAGAACAACTACCCCCCTTTCTTGAGTGTGTGTTCCTTTTAAAACCTGCTACAGTTCTTTTGATCTCCTGTGTTCAGGGCCTCTTCCTGTCCTAGCATTGTCTCTTCACAATTCAGTGTTTGCTGAGAAGTGGCTTATCTTGAGTCATTCTTTCTCTTCTTGCCTTTCCCCCACTCCCAAACCCCCATATTAAACCAAGCCAACATAATCATACATAAACATCCCCCTCCCCCCCCCAAAAAATGGTCAACGTATAGTTTTCTTCAATTCTTACACAGCAGCTCCAGCTTCATCACGGCCAGCATTTAAATCGCCCTGAACTTTGTGAAAATTTGCATCTGGCTCCAAATCTGAACTTTCTGATAGACCTAGTCAAGAAACATTTTCCCTTAAAACTGTAATGGCAACAGAAAAAATGCCTTATCACATCGGATCAGTCATACAAATGTAGTATCCTGATTTCATTAATGGCCTACACTTAAGGCTTTAAAGGAAGACGCACACAAAAACAACAGTTACCCATGAGAAACCTGGCCAGCTGTGTAAAGTTGATCATGGATGAAAAACTCCATCCTGAAGCCTGTGCCAAACAGTTGCTGCCATGAAGCATGTGATTTGACTAGCCCTCTCTTACACAGTTACAAGCCAAAAAATCTGGCTCTGAAACCAGACCTCAGATCTAATGTATGGCTTAGGCCTGTTATAAAATTAGGTGTCACTTTCATATTCAACAGCTGGATCTGGGATTGCATTCTGAACACCCTGAAAGTTTAGGGATGTTTTGGATCCTTAGCTTTGTCTTGGGAATATGTCTGATTAAACATTTTGTTACCCTCTATAACTTAACCCAGCCACTGAATTTGAATGATAATTTAGTTGTATCCATACAGTAGATGAAAGAAAATGTAAATAAACAAGTAAATACAGAAAAAAGCACTGTCAGTTACCATTCATGCTGAGTGGTGATATCCAAGTTACATTGGGAGATATATTAGCATATGACCTACATTTTAAAAATGAATTTTGTTCTCCAGTTAGGTGTTCTTCCCCGCCACCCCTGGGTAACTGGTGCTGTTGTAAGTGTATTAATGTATCTGCTCTACTGTATGTTTCCCCTCCCTGCCACTGTTTGCAAGGCAGTCTTTAAGTAGCAAGGGGCAGGGACCTTCTGGTAATCAAGGGCCAACCACTGCTGATTCTCCTGCACATTGCAGTGCTCACATCAACAACCAATGAGGTTTCACAAGAGGCTGCTCAAAGCTCTGAGGACAAAGAATAAATTGCATGGGAAATGGACAAGGAAGAAACTAAATGAGAAGCGGTCAGTTAAGGTTTGCAAGGAAAAGATAAAAGGCAGCAAATAAAATAAGTTAATTTGAGCCAAACAGGGCTTGGGGAATTAGGATGGCTTCTACACGTTTGGGTCCCCCTCCTGAACGTTTTCAGAGCAAAGATGGAGTCATTCATATAAGAGGAGAGGACTGATATGAATAACTCTGAAACTGCTGACATATTAGACTCCTTGGACAATTAGGAAATAGGGTTTGTAAAAAGAGTTGTTGTTATAAAGTAGGTACGGGTATACTTGGAAGATTAAGGAGGTCCACATAACAAGTGTTTTAAGGGGTGAAGGGACTTATGGCAGCAAAAAAAATAATCTCTGACATATAGTTTAAAAAGATTGGGGAGAACTGGAGAGCTACAAGGGCACTGGAGAAAGGGCACATCTACTAAAAAAAAAAATTTTATAGGAAGAATGAGTGATCATGGCAATTATCAACCAGCAAATTAATTTGAGTCCCTAAGTAATGGCAGTTAATGCTTGAGTAAGAGCATAGGCTTTTACCACTTGAGTTAAAGTCAATGGGAGTTAGATACCTAAATACCAGTGAGCATCTTGGCCAATATCTCTGGGACCAACTGTTAGTGGGAGGCATGATCATATGCACTAAGCCAATGTATTACTCTGAGACACAGTAGTAACTAAGGAGGACTAGAACTAGACTACCGCATGTGATAGTAACCATTGACATGTTCCCTTTTTTCCCTTCCTTAGCTGAGAAAGCTTTGATTCTAGGTCTTTGACAACATGGCATGCGTTCATGTACTGTATTCTCATTAAACAGTCACAAACTGGTACTATGTAAACACTTTATATTGCATCAGTTAGGTGTTAAATTAATGTAAAAATAAATTAGAACTTTTTTTTGCTTTGTTTATCCTTCCTCTTTTTAGCTTGTAAGCTCTTTGGGACAGGGACTGTCCGAGCAAATGAGCAAGCATATGTGTATAGAGACATGCAGCTGCAGCAACTAGCACAATGGAGCCCTGATCATGATTGGGGCCTCTGGACCCTACTTAAATTAAATTATCTCTTCAATCAATGCCCAGGTATTGCTCCTACTGAATGATTGATCTGGATCCATAATGATGTGTTTCTTGCAGAATGGTCTTCATTTACAAAAATGACTAGTTAATTTTAGGGTTTTTTTCCTTCTCTTTTTGGATTATGGTGACTGAAAAGGCTGAGAATATTAGTAAAAAATCTGACTTCTAAGTGTAGGGGGTAGTCTGTATAATGTTTGCAATTTTGGATGCCTTCTTGATCTATGTGCTCAAACTGCATGCCTTCCTCATTCCTTACTCAATAAAAATAATTTCCAATAAAGCTTTGTTGAAATTAACCTCCTTGCTTTCCACATTTCACATGGGAACTGTGGGGTAGGCATTTTCTTTTTCGTAGTTTGGACGACTCCATCATAAATTTAACAAGAAACTCTTTATGTAATGCCCCCAGGATAAGAAGGGGGAAAAATGAGGTTTAAACATAAATGAAAGACGGCAGCTAAATCTCCAAAATCACAGTAACACTAATCTCTCTGTTAAATGTAGTAGCTGCAAAACCACACGAGTTTACTGTGCAGAGCATGCTATTTGTCCTTCTGGTTGCAGGGAGCTGTATATTAAAAAAAATTGACTTTGAGACAGACTGTTAAATAAGTCATTGGTGTCCAACATAATGAAAACAATTGAAATAAAAATTGTAATTACTACCAGAAATAATACCAAGAGGTGAAGGTAACTGAACCACTCAGTGACAACGACCATAATGTAATTACATTTAACATCCTTGTAAGGGGGGAAAATACCAAAGAAAGCCACCACAGTAGCATTTAGCTTCAAAAACGGGAACTACACAAAAATGAGGAGGCTAGTTAAATGGAAATTAAAAGGAACAGTCACAAGAGTGAAATGCCTGCAAGCTGCATGGAAACTTTTTTAAAATATCATAAGAGAGGCTTAAACTATGCATACCCCAAATTAAAAAGAAGATGAAGACAAAGACGAAAAAGAAAGAGAACCAGAAAAATGCCACCGTGTCTAAAAGTGGCTGTTAAAGACAAAAAGACATCTTTTAAAAACTGGAAGTCAAATCCTGCTGAGGAAAATAGAAAGGAGCATGAACTCTTGCAAGTCAAGTGTAACAGTATAATTAGGCAGGCCAAAAAAGAATTTTAAGAGCAACTAGCAAAAGACACAAAAACTAACAGCAAACATTTTTGTGTAAGTACATCAGAAACAGTCTGGGGCTACTGGACAATTGAAGTGCTAAATGAGCACGCAGGGAAGACAAGGCCCTTTGTGGAGAAAGTAAATTATTTCTTTGCATCAGTCTTCACTGAAGAGGATGTGAGGGAGAATCCCAAAGCAGAGCCATTCTTTTTAGATGACAAATCTGAGGAACTGTCCCAGACTGAGGTGTCAATAGAAGAGGTTTTGGAACAAATTGACAAATTAAACAGTAATAAATCACCAGGACCCTATGCTATTCATCCAAGAGTTCTCTCTGGAATACCAATAAGAAATTCTGTGGTATGTAACCAGCTCTGTACCAGAAGACTGGTGGATAGCTAATATAACACCGATTTTTGAAAGGCTCCAGGGATGATCCTGGCAAATACTGGCCAATAAGCCTAACTTCAGTACCAGGCAAATTGGTTGAAACTATAATAAATAACAAGAATTATCAGACATAAATGAACATGATATGTTGGGAAAGAGTCAACACAGCTTTTTTAAAGGGAAATCATGTCTGACCAATTCTTTGAGGGAGTATGTGGACAAGGGTGCTCCAGTGGGGTACTTGGACTTTCAGAAAGCCTTTGTGTCAGAGGCTAAAAGGTCCCTACCTAAAGGCTCTTAAGCAAAGTAAGCAGTCACAGGATAAGAGAGAAGATCCTCTCATGGATCAGTAACTGGTTAAAAGATAGGAAACAAAGGGTAGGAATAAAAAATCGGTTTTCATAATGGAGAGAGGTAAATAGCAGTGATGTTCAACATACTCATAAGTAATCTGAAAAAAGGGTTAAACAGTGAGGTGGTAAAGTTTGCAGAGGATATAAAATTACTCAAGATAGTGAAGTCCAAAGCTGACTGCCGAGAGTTACAAAGAGATTTCACAAAACTGGGTGACTGGGCAACAAAATGGCAAAGAAAATTCAATATTGACAAATACAAAGTAATGCCCATTGGAAAACAATCCCATGTATATATACAAAATGATGTGGTCTAAATTCGTTATTACTACTCAAGAAAGATCTCAGAGTCATCATGGCGAGTTCTCTGAAAACAACGGCTTCATGTGCAGTGGCAGTCAAAAAAGCTACCAGAATATCAGGAACCATTAGGAAAGGCATAGATAATAATGCCACTATATAAATCCATGGTATGCCCACACCTCAAATAGTGTGTGCAGTTCTGGTCACCTCATCTCAAAAAAGATATTAGAATTGGAAAAAGGTACAAAGAAGAGCAATAAAAATGTTTTGGGATATGAAACAGCTTCCATGTGAGAGGAGATTAAAAAGTCTGGGACTGTTCAGTTTAGAAAAGAGATGACTAAGGAGGAATGTGATAGAGATCTACAAAGTGAAGATGGTGAAGATCAGGGGACCCCAACGCAGTGCCCATGGGCGCCATGGTGCCCGCGGGGTATCTAAATGCACCCGCATCCTGGCTGGCAGTGGAGCATCCGCCAAAATGCTGCTGAATTTCTGCGGCATTTCGGCGGTGTTGCCTCTTGATGACGTCATTTGTCAGCGGCAAGTGATGCCATCAAGAGGCGTCACCACCAAAATGCTGCAGAAATTCAGTGGTATTTCGGCGGGTGCTCCATCGCCGCCATGGTCCTTTGTCTAGTGCCCGCCAGACGAAAAGGCTGGGGACCACTGGTGTAGATAAAGTGAATAGGGAAGTATTACACCTCTACCCAGATATAACGTGACCCGATATAACACAAATTCTGATATAATGCAGTAAAGCAGTGCTTCGGGGGTGGGAGGGGGGCTGTGCACTCCAGCGGATCAAAGCAAGTTCAATATAATATGGTTTCACCTATAACGCAGTAAGATTTTTTGGCTCCCGATGAGAGCATTATTTGGGGTAGAGGTGTACTTACTCCTTCACATAACACAAGAACCAGGGATCCCCCAATAAAATTAATAGGCAGCACATTTAAAACAACCATAAGGAAGTACATTTTCACACAACGCACAGTCAACCAATTGGATGTTGTGAAGGCCAAACCTATAACTGGATTCAGAAAAGAATTAGACAATTTCATGGAGGATAGGTCCATCAATTGCTATTAGACAAGATGGTTAGGGATGCAACTCCATGGTCTGCAGGTCCGTAAAGCTCTGACTGCCAGAAACTGGGACTGGACAACAGGGGATAGATCACTTGATAAATTACCCTCTTCTGTTCATTCTCTCTGAAGCATCTGGCACTGGCCATTGTCAGGAGGCAGGATACTGGGCTAGATGGACCATTGGTCTGACACAATATAGCCATTTGTAAGTTCTTAATACATACACTTTAATTAAGGGACAAGAGCTCTTTGTCAGTGTAGAACTATAGCTAGTTGAGGGTGTAATTTTAAGTCCCTGGAGTGACTGGGTCACATAAGGGCTTAAGAATATGCTAGTTAACGTAATTGTTTCTTTAACTCAAGTAGAAGAGATTCATGCTTCTAATCTTGAGGGTCCCAGGTTCAAATGCTGATGATGGCCCTAATGGGGTCAATTATATTTAATACCCTACTCCCAGCCAGGGCCGGCTCCAGGCTCCAGCATTCCAAGCTGGTGCTTGGGGCGGCAATCTGCAAGGGGCGGAAGTCCCTGTGTTTTCACCCCAAAGCAGCGCGCCGAATTGCCGCCGCAGACAGCGGGGGCAGTCCGTGTGCCTTTGGGGTGGCAGGCGCGTTTCCGTGGTGGCGGCAATTCGCCATCAGCTTCTATGTTTAGCTGTCCGCGGCGGCTTCAGCTAAATACAGAAGTTGCCGCCGAATTGCCGCTGCCGAGGAAACGCACCTGCCGCCCTAAGGGCGCAGGGACTGCCCCCACTGTCTGGCAGCAATCGGCCGCTGCTTGGGACGGCGAAAACTGTAGAGCTGGCCCTGCTCCCAGCAAGTCACTGGGAGCGGCGGGTGTTCATAATCTCTGAAAAATTAGCCCTTTGGTGTTTGACGAGCAGCCCTTTCTCATCTTGTATGCAATGGCTTTGCAGTCCTCAGCAAAACAATCACTACCTACACCACACATACTGAGATGGTGCACCCCATACGGCTTTATGGAAATTATGCTTATGCAAATATATATATGTGACATAACTGGAATATGTTTTATGCTATATATGCCATGTAACATATCTCTGATCTTATGATCTACTGAATCTATTCATCCTATTTGTATGCATGTGTCATTGTTGTATTCGAATTTATGAATATTGGCTGTGTACTTGCTTGATTTCTAAGTAGCCTTTGGGCTTGGCTACACTGGAGAGTTGCAGCGCTGGTGGTGGGTTTACAGTGCTGCAACTTACTCACTGTCCACACTTGCAAGGCACTTACAGCGCTGCATCTCCCTGGCTGCAGCACTGGCTGTACTCCTGCTCTGCCTGGGGTATAATGATTGCAGCGCTGGTGATGCA
Organism: Chelonoidis abingdonii; assembly: GCF_003597395.2. Classification (NCBI taxonomy): domain Eukaryota; kingdom Metazoa; phylum Chordata; order Testudines; family Testudinidae; genus Chelonoidis; species Chelonoidis abingdonii. The sequence continues at coordinate 31,930,786 of NC_133773.1, forward strand.
GCGCTGTTCTGCCAGTGTGGCCTCCAAAAGCGCTGTAATTGGCCTCCAGAGGTATTCGGAGGTATCCCAGAATCCCTGTTCAGCCACTCCCAACAGCGCTGCAAATGCTGCAAATGCGGCCACACTGCAGCGCTGGTAGCTGTCAGCGTGGCCACACTGCAGCACTTTCCCTACACAACTGTACAAAGACAGCTGTAACTCCCAGCGCTGTACAGCTGCAAGTGTAGCCATACCCTTAATAATGCATTGGTGAGCTTCTTGAAAAGGAATGTGCAAATTAAGTGCCCAGTCAAGAAACACTTAAAGGACAATGAATCTCGCAAGGCTCCAATCCACATAAGAAGTCTACCTGAGGACATTCAAGGTAGCATGTGAGCAATGGCTGCTGCCTGTAAAAATGGAGTCATCCATGGACATCCATGTGACTTGCCCACGTGACTCCAAAACTCCATTTTGGAGCTGGACTTTGCATAGGAGAGAGGAGGGGGTCTCCACCCACAAGAGAAAGTCAATTTAAGCCCATGGGAGACCCCTCCATTTTGTCTTCAGCTGGCTAAAGAGATAGCCTCTCCACCCCCAAGGATACCTGAAAGAAACTGGAACAAAGGACAGTAACTACTAACAGGAGACTAGTCTGTAAAAGGAAGCTTACTGGAACACCACTGAGGGTGAGATTTTGTCTGTATTCAGTCTTCTTATTGTATTAGACTCAGACTTGAGTGTTTTATTTTATTTTACTTAATAATTCACTTTGTTCTGTCTGTTACTACTTGGAACCACTTAAATTCTACTTTCTGTATTTAATAAAATCACTTTTTACTTATTAATTAACCCAGAGTATGTATTAATATCTGAGGTGGGGCAAACAGCTGTGCATATCTCTCGATCAGTGTTATAGAGGGCAAACAATTTATGAGTGTATCCTGTATAAGCTTTATACAGGGTAAAATGGATTTATTTGGGTTTAGACCCCATTAGGAGTTGGGTATCTGAATGTTAAAGACAGGAACACTTCTTAAGTTGCTTTTAGTTAAGTCTGCAGCTTTGGGGCACATGGTTCAGACCCTGAGTAGGTGTTGGAGCAGATTGGCATGTCTGGCTCAACAAGACAGGGTGCTGGAGTCCCAGGCTGGCAGGGAAAGCAGGGGCAGAAGTAGTCTTGGCACATCAGTTGGCAGCCCTGAGAGAGTTTCTATGATCCAACCCATCACACATACACTTCATCATCAGTGGTGTTTGTCAGGGGATGACTGATGTCATCCATATATGGGAAACTAAATGAGCACTGAACAAATTCAAGATCTAGGGCTGGTCTTTTGCAAGATAACATCAAATATTAGCCACCATTTCTTGGGTCATCTCACGCTTCTCCCCACAGTAATCAAGATTTTAATCAGTTCTTTGGGTAGTTGCTTGGCTAGCTTGCGAACAGCACAAGTGCACTGAATTCATAGGATACATTTACACAGCTTGCAGCACCAAGCTTCCAGCCCAGGTCGACAGACTAGGGCAAGCGGGGCTAGCACTCTAAAAATAGCTTTGTGGACAGCACATTGAAGTTATGGCCTAGGGTGGAGCTCGGGCTCTGAAGCATAAGCAAAGGGGAGGGCTTCAGAGCCCGAACTCCAGCCCATGCTACAACTTCAAAGCACTGTCCACTCAGATATTTTCAGAGTGTTAGTGGGGTTCTGTTGACCCGGGCTGGGAGACTCACTTCCATGGACTGTGTAGACATATAGCTGTTTTAGGTTTAGACACAAAATTCAAATCTATATTGGAATTTTGAAGCACCTGAAGTTTGAGGGTGTTGACATCTAGAGTTTTGGATCAGGATCTTTTTAGTTTTTAGTATGATCCTACCAAGGTTTTTGGTAAATCAATATGTGCTACATAAAAGTGAAGGGTTTATAATACTGGCTGGTCAAATATAGTGCAGTGGGATGCAGTGAACATGTCCCTCATGCATTTCTGAGAGTGAATCTCAACTGTGACCTGCAACTAATGACAGAATAACCCCAAACAATTCAAAGTTTTGGTTCAGTTCTAATTAGTACTCTACAGATTGGTTGCTTACCCGAAACTTATCTTAACTGTCCACATCTCTAGAGTCTTCAAACTGACCAAAAAAGCCCATGACAACAAGCCCTCTCACAAGGCCCTTTCAGCATTTCTACTTTCAACTCCAACCAGAACAAAGAGGTGCATAAAGGTCTGAACATGAAAAGTAAATCTCAACTCCCTTAACTTCAGTGGGACCAGGAGTAGGGCCTTAATCCTCCACCAAGAATACTAGGTTCTTCTTCTGTAATGTGGCAAACTGTGGACTACACTGAAACCAACAAGATCTTTAAGCAGCATATGAACTCGGGGTCTGTACTATAGTCTCTTTACATTGCTGTAATTCTGTAGTAATTCTCCTAATTCAGGGAAGTTACACCTGATTTATAGCAGCATAACTGAGATCACAATCTAGCCTCAGGTCTGCAAAGGTGAAAGGCAAGCTGCTATTCTGATCTTTTCTCATTACATTTGGGCAATCTACCTTCATGGCACATCATGGAGGTGTTTCAAGGCTCCCATACTGTAGCACAAATTAAAATACAGTTATCAAAGGGAAACACCTACTCACTTCTTTTATGTGTATACCATAAATGGATGTTTTGTATATTTTTAAATGTCTCCTATTACTCTTATATTAAATGTCCTGTTTGTAATTTAGCATTTTTATTTTTGCAGAGATTTAAGTTACTCTTCTAAGAAATTTTAAAATAATACAGGTTGCTATGATAGCTCTGAACTAAATGATTTCTCTTCTTACAGCACGGGTTTAACACAGGAGGCTTTATTAGCACCCAGACAGGCAGCTGTCAGCACCCCTAGAACTAGCTGGAACTCTTTAGATTACCTTGTTACCACCAGACCAGCTGCATTCAGACTGAGAGGAGACCAAAAAATGTGTGACAGGACACAAGCTTTCAAACCCTTCTCCGTTTTGCAAAATTAGCTCACACTTTAACTCCTTGTTAACTGAACAGCACTTACAATACATTCAATGCCACAGTGACAAGAAAATGAATGTGACTTCTCTGGATTAAATTAAGAATTGACAAAATAGCTGAGCATAATCAAAAATTATAAAGAACTACAGTGTGATAAGAAGATGGATCCAAGAGCTAGTGGATTGGAAAGATCCAGAGAACTACAGTTAGTGGCAGTAAATCCTTCAAGATGAGTAACAAGTGAAACGGGCCAATTCTAGTCATCCTGTTACTTAGTGACTTTGGAATGAAGTGTGTTATGAGACGGGGAGAACAGAAGTTGCCAATCTATCTTCTCTTTGCCATTCATTATTTTGTTTCAGAGTGGTAGCCGTGTTAGTCTGTATCAGCAAAAAAACCGAGGAGTACTTGTGGCACCTTAGAGATTAACAAATTTATTTGGGCATAAGTTTTTGTGGGCTAAAACCCACTTCATCGGATGCATGCAGTGGAAAATACAGTAGGAAGATATATATACAAGCATTCTTAAAACTATAATATCCACCTGCTGAAGTGAAGAAACAGATTGACAGAGCCAGAAGTCATCTACTCCAGGACAGGCCCAACAAAGAAAGTAACAGAACGCCACTAACCGTCATCATCAGCCCCCGACTAAAACCTCTCCAGAGCATCATCAAGATGTACAACCTATCCTGAAGGATGATCCCTCACTCTCACAGATCTTGGGAGACAGGCCAGTCCTCACTTACAGACAGCCCCCCAACCTGAAGCAAATACTCACCAGCAACCACACACCACACAACAAAAACACTGACCCAGAAACCTATCCTCGCAACAAAGCCTGTTGCCAACTCTGTCCATATATCTATTCAAGGGACACCATCATAGGACCTAATCATATCAGCCACACCATCAGAGGCTCGTTCACCTGCACATCTACCATGTGATATATTCCATCATGTGCCAGCAGTGCCCCTCTGCCACGGACATCGGCCAAACCGGACAGTCTCTACGGAAAAGAATAAATGGACACAACACAAATCAAGAGCGTTCAGATTATAGCATTCAAAAACCAGGTCGGAGAAACACTACTTCAGTCTACCTGGTCACTCAATTACAGACCTAAAAGTCACAATTCTCCAACAAAAAAAACTTCAAAAACAGACTCCAGTGAGAAACTGCAGAACTGAATTAATTTGCAAACTGGACACCATTAAATTAGGCTTGAATAAAGACTGGGAGTGGATGTGTCATTACACAAAGTAAAAGCTATTTCCCTATGCTAATTTTTCTCCTTCTGTTACTCACATCTTCTTGTCAACTGTCTGAAATGGGCCATCTTGATTATCACTACAAATGTTTTTATTCTCCTGCCGATAATAGCCCACCTTAATTGATTAATCTTGTTAAAGTTGGCATGACAACATCCATTTTTTCATGTTTTCTGTGTATATATATCTTCCTACTGTATTTTTCACTGCATGCATCCAATGAAGTGGGTTTTAGCCCACAAAAGCTTATGCCCAAATAAATTTGTTAGTCTCTAAGGTGCCACAAGTACTCCTCATTTTTTTTCATTATTTTGTATACTTTTTATCATATTCCCTTATTCATCTTTTCTTTAAGGCAATGATTCTCAAAGTGGGTCCACCGCTTGTTCAGGGAAAGATCCTGGCTGGACAGGTCGGTTTGTTTACCTGCTGAATCCACAGGTTCGGACAATCACGGCTCCCACTGGCTGCAGTTTGCCGCTCCAGGCCAATAGGGGCTGCGGGAAGGGCAGACAGCACATCCCTTGGCCCATGCCACTTCCCACAGCCCCCATTGGCCTGGAGCGGCAAACTGCAGCCAGTAGGAGCCCCGATTGGCCAAACCTGCAGACACGGCAGGGGCTATCTCTGAACAAGCGACGGACTGACTTTGAGAACCACTGCTTTAAGGTAAACAGGCCCAGTCTTTTCAAACTCTCTTCATATGAGTTTTTCCATGCCTCTAATAATTCTTGAGAAGGCTGGCACAATGGTTGCACTCCCCAGACCTCCAGGCACAATCTCTCCCAAAGCTTCCATTGAATGGTGCTCCTCACTCCAACCCCAATGCTCACCTGTGGCACTTCCCCCATTTGAACCTCTGCAGAGGATACATCTGAGGGACTATCAGGGACCATAAAAACAGTATCCCAGGAAGTTTTTTTTTAATTTAACTTGGTGCTGATGTGACTTTGTTTTCTAAAAAGGATTACATTACATTCTCACGTTCCTAGTGTTAGAAACTATTGATCAACAAAGTAGACAACACAGGGCCAGCTCCTTCTCCCATCAGAGTCAATGGTAAGTCTCCTCTCCAACAGCAGCAGAGTGTGTGCAATGCAAAAACAGCTTTGGGTTGTTTCAATTCATATGATATGCAATTTGCCCTAGTTTACACATACTGCAGCATTAAACAATTAGACATGCTGAAGTGGCATTATCCGCCAGATGCATAACTGAGCTTCCCGCGTCCAGACTCTCTCGCTCTCCCTAAGGGCAGGTAGGCTTCTCTTTTTGCCACTCCCATTGAATAGCTGCCCAAGAACTACAGTTAGCCTAGTCTTTTGTTTAAATGATTTTGAATTAAATTTGGCCCTTAAAAAAAACAAAACAAAATTGGAAACCTGCATGACAACATTGACTGTTTTTTGTAACATTTTATGTTGGGGGGGAGAGTCTTAGGCAACATTTTATCAGTTTTCATTTTATCAGTTTTCATCTTCAAGGGTCTGTGTGCTTTTTAACTGAAGGGTGCATTGCCAATTTTAATTGGCAAGCTTAGTCACATAGTGGAGTTTTTCAAAATTAAAAAAAAAATGCTCATTTTCAAAAATTACCCTTTAAAAAAAAACCAAATATCTGTGGAAAGTTTCAAAAAGTGAACAGTTTATAAAATCCAACAAAGCTAAACAGAAATATGGACACCTTTTTTTGTTTTTTTGACCAGCTCTACTGATAAATTTTAGAACCCCTTGCCAATGCACTTACAACTGCGCCAACTGTGTGACCTGTTATATCTTAAATCACAGTGACTGTTGGTAGAGCCAGGCAAATTTTTTTCTAATTAATAGTTTATTCACCAAAAAAAATGCAAAACTTTTTGTGAATTTGTGTCACATGATTTGCCCAATCGTTTAAATTGAACCAGAAGAGTCAGAACATTTCACTAATGTTGACACAAAACTCTGTTTTGTTTCTACCCAAAAAAATTCATTGTGATTTTCAGGCACTTTGACAAAAACATGTGAAAGCATTAGCCCAGTACACTCACCACCAATGTATGAGGCAAGGGTTAATTCCCCTTTCTGTCTGATGTGGAGAACGGATTTGAACTCAGCTCTCCCACCTCCTAGGTGAGCACCCAAAACAGCAGGCTATCGAATCATTCTCACAGTAGGTAGTAGGTCCCTGGCCCACAGACTATCTCTTGTCATTCATAATGGTGATTCCTAATCATTATGAGCTGGCCCATAAGCACTACCATGATAAACATAATAACTAACAACAATGTAAATCAGAAGTAATAACATTGATTTCAGATTTACATCAGGGCATTGAGAGCAGCATGTGGCCCACAAAATGTATATAAAGACAAGACCTCATGTTTACTAGTCCATTCATTTATTCCATTCAGTATATTCTCAAGTACTGCATTCAGACTAGTTTTAAATATCCCCAGATAGAGCTTTCACCATTTCCCTCACAAGACTTCCTCAAGCTAAAAGATCACACCACAGGGAAGTATATGCCCTTCCAAAGCTAGCAGATGGTTATCAAGTCTAAAGGAAGAATCGTTAGGATTATACCTATATGCAAAATTACAGATGAATGAAATAGAAAGATTAACACTGAGCAGATACATTATGGAGCATCTAAAAATACCTCAGTGATGAATTGCAATGGAGACGGATAAAGAAAACACCTTACACAGTATTTAGATATGGATTAATAATGCAATTAAGCACATGCATGTGAGTCTGAAGGAGAGAAAAGGAGAATATTATCCCTTCATGTTCTGTAACATTAGCAGCCTTAGGTTAAATATCATTTCAAAGTGTTTCTTGGCTGAGTCTAGTGTTCCACTCTTTTGAGAAAAGTTGTTGGATCCCACTTAAAAGACTGATTATCCTGCAAAGAGGAAGACCACATTACTGCAAGTTTATAAAAAAAATTTTAAAAAAGCCTCTGCCTATCACTTATTAGAAAACATTTACCAACAAGCCAGGCATTCTTCATAAGACAAAGCCAGATTGTGAATCCCCTACTCAACCTGTGAGAAGGCACACAAGTAAGCCCATAGACATGGACATTGTGTGGGAGCTCTAAAGTGTGGTGAAGCTACCCAGTTTTGTCCCCTCACGCTGGGAGGTGGCTGGGCAGGGAAACTGCTGAGCTGTTGCTTGGCTGGACCTTGGAGGCACAGCAGCCTGGCACTGGAGTGTTAGCAGGTAGCCTGGTAGGAGCAGCGCCTTCTCCACTTCCTTGTCTGAACTGGCTGGAATGTCCAGCTTGTTGTATCCTCCATGGTTCTTGAGGCTGAGGCCTAGAAGTTGGCACACCAGTCTGAGGCACTTGCTGTCTTCTTTACCGAAAAGTGGGACAAAAGCAGGGAGGGACATCAATCCACCATCCACAGTGGGAAGCTAAGCCACAAAAATAATTTTGTCCTTATTGTTTAAGACAGGGGTCGGCAACCTATGGCACACGTGCCAAAGGTGGTACACGAGTGGATTTTGCCTGGCACGTGGCTGCCAGCTGGGGTCCCAGCGCCGGCCCCACTCAGCCCGCTGCCAGCTGACTGAACAGAACCCCAGGCTGGCACGAGGCTGAGCGGGGCAGGTGGCCGGGACCCCAGAACGGGGACAGGCATGCCCCGTATCCCCCCTCACCACACTCAGATTCTGCAGCTCCCAAGCAAGGTGAGCCCAAGCGCAGCGAGCCCAAGCGCAGTGAGGGGGGTGCTGGGGCGCACGGGGACTGCTGCCCCCATGCATCCACTGCAGGAGCCCCCAGGGGGGGAACCAGGCCGCAGCCCAGCCAGGTGCGCCGCCCGGCTCTCTCCTCACCGCGCTCAGGTTCTGCAGCTCCCAGAAGTGTGAGCCACTGCTGCTGCCCCTCCCACAGCTCTCCCCCTCAGCACTCCATGTGGAGTTTTGCCTTCATGCGGAGCCAGCGTTTGACCGGCATGGGCCTGGTAAGGGGAGGCTCAGGGGGCAGTCAGGGAGCAGGGGGAGGGTTGGATGAGTCAGGAGTTCTGGGGGTCCTGTCAGGGGGTGGGAAGTGGGAGTCCCGGGGGTCTGTCTGGGGGCAGGGGTGTGGATAAGAGTTGGGGCAGTCAGGGGACTGGTAGGGGGTAAGGAACTAAGGGGGCAGTTAGGATGGGGGGGTCTCAGGAGGGAACAGTCAGGGGACAAGGAGCAGGGAGGCTTAGGTAGGGGGTGGGGTTCTGGGGGATAGTTAGGGGCAGGGGTCCCAGGAGAGGGCAATCAGGGGACAAGGAGCAGGGGGGAGTTGGGGGTTCTGACAGGGGCAGTTGGGATGGGAAGTGGGAGGGAGTGGATGGGGGCGGGGCTAGGGCAGGGCTATCTCCTCTTTTTTCATTGTTGAAATACGGTAACCCTAGGTGAGCGGGGAGCCAGGGGGCACATGGGGGCTGGCACCTGCATACATCCATTGCAGCCTGCAGGAGCCCCTGGGGGACGCCGTGCCACAGTCTGGGATGGAGAGGCAGGGGGAGCTCAGCTGCTCCCTGCTAGCAGCACTGTCGCCTTTGCAAGGCTGCTGCCCCCCTGCACTGAGCCGGCTCCTCCATGGCTGCGGCTCGCTGCTGCCACAAGCGGGACACTCTGGCTCTCCGCTGCCTCCCTCCCAAGCTGCTGCAGCGGCCCCAGCCTGGCAAAGCCAGTGAGTGGACTCGGGGCGGGGGCCACCGGGGTGCGATGGGGAGAGCTCGTGGGGGGGCCTGTGTAGAGGAGTTCGGGGGTTGGAGAGGGGGGAACTTGGTCTGGGGAACAGCCCCTGGGCACGGCTGGCCCCTGGGGTCTATAAAGGCTCGTTGGGATTTGCCCTTCAATGAACCAATGTGTGGGGGGTCGGGGAGAGAGGCACAAGGTGGAAGTTTCACCTAGGGCGCAAAATATCCTTGCGCCGGCCCTGCCCCAGGGGGTGCATGCACCCCAGGTTAAGAACTACTGCACTAAACTGATAAGATCTGCATTTAATTTAATTTTAAATGAAGCTTCTTAAACATTTTAAAAAACTTGTTTACTTTACATACAACAATAGTTATAGACTTATGGAGAGAGACCTTCTAAAAGGTTAAAATGTATTACCAGCATGCGAAACTTTAAATTAGAGTGACTAAATGAAGACTCGGCACACCACTTCTGAAAGGTTGCCGACCCCTGGTTTAAGATATAATCTTTCCATCTAAGCCTCCATCACTCAGAAATGTGTTTATTCTAGGGTACCAAAATGTCTTCTGTGAACCTCTGTGCATCCTGCTCCCATCTGCTTTGCAGTCACGAATAGTATCGATATTCACTCATTAAAACAAGCCTTTCCTCTTTATTGGCTGTGGGGCAGACTCTGTGACTCAGCAGAAGCTACTATGTGAAGAAATAGTTGCCTGATTCTCATTTACACCAAGGCCCCCTTTACACCCTTTTGTCAGGATAAAGGAACCTGAAAATGATTGTAAATGTCACTTATGTCCACTAAAGGATTGCCAAACCAGCATCAGGCTGACTCAGTATGGAGGAGAGTCAGGCTCAAGAAAAACAGAAATGCTACACTGGCTTGTGTGTGGGAATTTTCCCAAAAGCCATCTCCCACAGAAACTCTTATCCAGGCTGATACGCATTCCGCTGGACACATGTGGCCTACAGATCTTTTCAGTTCATCAGCCTCTGAACATATGTGATGGCGTCTCTGTGCAGTGGAAAAAAGAGGTGTCTCCACATCCAATCCCACAGAGGATGTGAGCAAGCTGGGTATACTTCTTCACTCCAAGTCAGTCAATAAAATTAGATCCTTACATTCCCTTCCTTGAAGACATTTAATGAGTTGCACATTAGGCTTTATAAGGACCAGAGTTAACGCATGAGTACTGTGGGTGAACAGTAAGAAGAACCGCTAGGCTGGTTTCTGGCACTACACTATACAATCTTACTGTTAGCCAGAAACCTCAGAGGCGGAGGTTAATCATGAGTCTCACAACTAGGATGAATGTAGTGCAATTTGTGAAGTATACATTACTTCACATGATCAAGCTTTTTATGGAATGCTTTTTAATTATGGCTTTCAAATTAACTCATTTTTAATTTATAAGATGTTTGTACACTCAGAATTAATTATCATTATGTATTCATGGCTTTGTTTTTTCTTGCTTGTTTTTATTTGTGTTTTAAGATGAAAGTAAGTAGTCCAAGGTTATCCTGAATGAATCTAGGTATGCAAGGTTTTTGTTAATTCTACCTATATGGGAAAATATGCATTATCTTGTCAAGCCTTTAAAATAATGTTTCAAGTCACTATTAAATCACTGATTATTTCATTAGACAGAGGTATCTATATATAGGAAAGAAAATCACTGGTTATTTCATTATATACTTTCACAACAGGGAAGACTGGCACAAACAAGTTATGAAAATAAAAACATTAATATGGCAAAGATGGAAGGTAGATTTTGCACCTACTCTATCCCACCTTAAAACTTCTGGCAGTCCCAGATATCTGAAATCTTTATTCTAACAATGCAAAGAGTCCTGTGGCACCTTATAGACTAACAGACGTATTGGAGCGTGAGCTTTTGTGGGTGAATACCCACTTCGTTGGATGCACGTGGTATTCACCCACGAAAGCTCAAGCTCCAATACGTCTGTTAGTCTATAAGGTGCCACAGGATTCTTTGCTGCTTTTACAGATCCAGACTAACACGGCTACCCCTCTGATACTATTCTAACAATGTGGCTCAGAGCTCGCTCTTGCAACTCTCCAAGTTCCCTGTAGGCCAAAGAAAAAGGTGTTTCCTCTGTCTCATGAGTCCAGGTTCTCAGAACTCAGAATAAGCCCATTTTTAAAAACAGGTATTACTTGTAATCATGTCATTTCCATTTCCTTTCACCAAATGGTTCAAGAGAAATTTAAAAAGAAATTTCAGCAAAATATGCTTTCTTGAATAATACAAAAAAGAAAAAAAATCACCTAGAATACCAATAGCATTTAGGAAACCTTCACAGACTTCTCCATTTCCTTTCCCACACATAGGTACAACTCAAACATCCAGAACTGAGAAAATGGCACCCTCCTCTCTATTTAAAGAGTTCTTTCTTCTTCTGGAATATTACATTCATGGTACACACACTGCAACTGTCTCTTGCGACTGCTTTTAATGTGTTTCTTTGCATTTTACTGTTTGTCATAAGGTCAAATAATTTTATGCTGTGCTCAAATATTTGGATTAATTTCATGAACTATTCTTCTCCTTCCCTTCTTCCTATACAAGCTCCCTGTACCTTTCACATTAATTCATTTTTCTCCAAATGACATTTCAAGAGCTTTATTGTACCAAGACTTACTGGAATGACTGTTCATTTTCCACAGAAACAACCCATATCCTACCACGATGCACAGTAGCACATTCTAAGTGCTGAACATTATAACCCTCAAAAGCTTATGGTACTGTTGTCATTCTATGCAAATTCTCTAACTGTACATTTAAAACATGTACAGCAGTCCCCCTATCTCCCTTCCACGCATCCCCACTGCAAGAAAGCTATCTGAAAATGTAAAAATGATAAAAAGTGCTCCTATTAAATTCCAACTCTTGGAACCTCCTAAAGTTGCATTCTTCACTGTAAACATTTACAGACACTTTCTTTCTTTCTTTTTAAACTAGAAAGGTCAAGAACTAAAAAAAATTAGGGAAAGACCTGCTGAAAGGGTTAAACTTTTCCCAACAGCTTCCCTAAGCGGAACTGATATTCTTAGTCTGACTTGAGGATATGGAATAGAAAGGCTGCCAACTTCTGTTGTGGTCAGAGACAGATAAAAGACTAATTCATAGCTGGAAGAACCCATGTACAGCATTCTGTGTTGTATTACCCTTTTCACAAAAACATGCAAAATAGGGTCTGATAGTGTGGAAGATAGATATCCACCTAAACTTCTCCACTGTGGGGATTGAGAGGCTTCCTAAGAATAAATACCCCAACATCATCATCACATCAAGAGACTGAGCGTGCATCAAATGTGAAACATTAAGATTGTAATTGTAAAATTCCAGGAGTCGGCATATTACAGGAACAGACCATATATCCATACTACTAAATAAGGGAAAGGTAAAGAAGCAAAATTGTAGCAGACAAGTGCCTTAGAGGTATAGGGCCTGATTTTGATCTCACACTACTGTAAAACAGGAATATCTCCATGGAAGACAGTAGGATTATGCCAGTGAAAAATTGGCATGAGGTCAGGATGAAACTCGCAGAGTGCACACTCAAGACAATCAGCTCTTTGTACTCACTCCCTCTCTTCTGTGTGGGGTTTTGTTTCTTGTTTTTGTTTTTAAGACAATCTCTCTATAGGAAAAGAATTTCATTGTCTGAAGGGGATTTCAAATGACACCCCTTTTACTACAGAAAGGGATCAGCCTACAGCCAATCAGTAGCACACTATAATATAATATAATATAAAATATAATATAATATAATATCCAGGTTGTATATTCTCACAATGTTGTTTTTGGGTCAAATTCTGTAGGCTTTATTCATACAAAACTCCCAGTGGAAAGTCAGTGGGACTTTTGCCCGAGTGAGGACCACAGGATTTGCCCAAGTGCAATTAAACTAGGAGATGTAGCTAACCATGTGTGAGTATATATATTGAGAGATCATACAACTAGGAATCACTGGCAATAATGATTGTGGCTCAAATTCTCCACTATGTTAAAGTAGGGGGGCCTGCTGGCATGAAGTTTGGCCCTTATATCAGGGCATAACAGAATTCCACCCCACCTCCCATGCCCTGTCTCTGGAAAGCCCCTCACATGGCTCCTTGCCCTTATGCTAGAGATTTGGAAGCCACTGGCATAAGAAATGACTCCAGCGGAAAGTTCCCCTATTTTCAAGGGGAATTCTCCATTGTCTATCTCCAACCTTTTAAAGCCAGTTAGCGCTGCTTGTCCTTAACAGACTAGAGATTCTGGCCTAACATTTCTACATTAATATAGCTAAAGAAAATCAAACTCAACTGTGGGGGACAATCTGCATTGGAAGCGGTTCTATAATCAGGAGAACTGAGTTATCACTACTCTCTCCTCACTGTGCATGTGTAATTGTGTATGCATGCAACACTACAGGTACAAATTTCCAAGACTTTTTTGTAAGTTTGATCCACATTGCCTATCTTACAGTTGAAATCTAAATTCAAATTCAACAAGATGCTTCTATGTTCAATATATACCCACAAAGAATTACTAAAAAACACATTTGAGGTGTTGCCACTATGGAATAGATATACACATCTATTTCATCTTAAAGCCTCAAAATATGTCTTTAACTATTGATATGTATTTATTTTTTCATACTGCTATTTTTGTAAATATAAATATGTTTTGAATAACCACTTTATTTTAGGTGCGTGGCAGTAAATGATTTTAAACAAATTTTGAAATTTAACTACACATCTTCAGGTATATATTGAAATCAAGATACATATTGCTACTTATTTGACATATAAAAATGGTCTCACTAGAGTGAAATGAAGGATCAGATTCTATGCTCAGATCCTCACTGCATGTCTCCCAGTTTTTAAATAATTTATGTGTCTAAGGGGGTGACAGAGGCCTCTGCACAAAATTTGATCCACTAGGATTTTGCCATCCAACTTGTGCCAGTCTCCACATCAATATGTCTTCCACATCTGTGATGGCAGCTCCCCAGAAAGGGACATTGTTTGGGAAAAAGTGGGGAGGATTTAGCACACCACACAAGTTCTTCATGTTCCACAATCCAAAATAGACTTATCTGAAGCCAATTTACTGGGTGTAATTTATACCAGACTCTTGCTGGAATAACTGGCACTCTTGCGGCTCCTCAGATGTATAGCCAATAGGGAGCTCTCAGTCTACATGAGTTTTTATTCAAAGATCCAAATACAAAATCCAGCATCCAGAGACAGCATGTGGATTTGTGACACACTCTGAAAGAAGTTGGGCCAATAAATCAACAGATGGATTACATACATTCATAGATTTTCCCAGTTGTGACAGGTATAAAATGGGGAAAAGAATCCATGTTAACATTTAAACAGTACTGTTCAATGAGTAATTAACCCAAATATTTTAAATAAGTTAGTATCATATGTGTAAAATATTTTGCATTTCATTTAACTATTTTAGAATTATGTAGGCCTGATCCTGAGAGCTGTTGAGCCTCTGTAACTTCCCCTGAACTCTCTAAGAAATAAGCAATCTTATTTTGAATTTGCGGAGTCCCAACAGCTTATCTCACACAAATTTATGAGCATGAAACCTAATATGCTCTACAGTATTTGCCCACATATTTCATATTCAGGACAGTTTCAGTCATTACATGTCTCCAGCATCACAATTTGTACATTGCCGTACCTTGCAATCCTTCTGGAAACTCATTGTGAATGAAGTCTCACTCTGAGTTCCTTGCTCCACTATAAACAATGTGAAACCATACAGAGTGATCAGATCCATTAGGTTGATTGGCTATAATAAAATAAATAAATAATATATTTGTTTAATAACTGGAACCATTTATAGAATCAAAGTGACTCTGGTGTTGAGCTGTGCTGCAGCTGAAAAAGAAAAGACTAGGAAATAAATTTTGGGTTATATGGTCAAAATGAGGCACATGCTAGGCACAAAAGATCATATCTATCCCTGCCAGAAGCATAGTTATGGAAACCACAAACAGATCCACACAAAGCAGAATAGAACACACATTCTACTGGCCTCATGGCATGCAGGAATCTTCCATAACTGTTGTTACAGGCTTGGTCCTTCACAAAGGACAGACTCATCCTTTGGAAACCTCAGTGATATTCAGTCAGCTGAGCTTAGAACATATCTACTAATGAATCTGCCTGTGTTATGTACTTATATGCCCCTTTGCTGCAGTAGCTGAACACTTCATGTCATTAGTGCGTTTATCCTCACAGCATCCATGTGAGACAGGGCAGTATTAAGAACATAAGAATGGCCATACTGGGGCAGACCAAAGGTCCACCTAGCCCAGTATCCTGTCTTCCAACAGTGACCAGTGCCAGGTGCCCCAGAGGGAATGAACAGAACAGGTAATCATCAAGTGAGCTATCTCCTGTCACCCATTCCCAGTTTCTGGCAAACAGAGGCTAGGGACACAATCCCTGCCCATCCTGGCTAATAGCCATTGATGGACCTATCCTCCAGGAATTTATCTAGCTCCTTTTTGAATCCTGTTATAGTCTTGGCCTTCACAACATCCTCTGGCAAGGAGTTCCACAGGTTGGCTGTGCCTTGTGTGAAAAAATACTTCCTTCTGTGTTTTTGAAACCTGCTGCCTATTAATTTCATTGGGTGACCTCCAGTTCTTGTGTTATGAGAAGTAGTAAATAACATTGCCTTATTTATTTTCTCCACACCAGTCATGCTTTTATAGACCTCTAACATATCCCTTCTTAGTTGTCTTTTTTCCAAGCTGAAAAAGTCCCAGTCTTATTAATCTCTCCTCATATGGCAGACGCTCCATACCCCTAATCATTATTGTTATCTTCATCCTACTAGCCTGGGGAACTATGGCATATAGAGGCAAAGTGACTTGCCCAGGCTCACACAGGAAGTCAGTGGCAGAGCAAGGAATAGAACCCACATCAGACAAATCATAATGTAGCACCCTAACCACTGGCCATTCTTCCTCTCTGGGGACTCTCAGTGAATCCCCCATCTACTTTGTGGCAGGTTGGCCCTTAAGTCTATGGCAAAATCCTGGAGTCTGTGATACTCTATGCAGCAAACTGAAAATTTTACAGCTTCATTTAAATTGAGTACACACCACATTTGATCTCTGCTCAGCTTTAACTATTCATCTAAGTAGCAGCACCCTAAGGAGACAAGAATACCAAAAAAGAATAAATGGACATGAGACTTCAAGTAACTCACTCCAAGGAGATCCAGAAGGGTGGAAAAGGGGAGGGGGCTCTGTTGTTTAATTAAACATTTTGACAGTTCTCTTAAATATATTTATCACATTTTTTAAAATAAGCTGTCATATCTTTGTAGTTAAAGTTCATTTTGGTTGAGCTAAAGAGTTTTTATTCTTTACTTGTGTCCTGCTACCCAGCTCCCTCAACCCTGTTGGAGAGAAACTCAGGCTCTGATTCTGCAAAACACGTAAGCATATGCTTAACTTTAGGAATAGGTTTAAATGCTTGTCTGAATAGAAATGGACTTTAAAAGCATTTTTAACTTTAAGCATCTGTTAAGTGTTTTGCTGAATCAGGGCCTCGGGTAAAAACAGAGCAGGATCTAGAAGGGAAAGGATAGGGCTGGATTCAGTATAGTCTCTATTGACACACCCTGATCAACTTGGAATCATTGCTTATTTATTGACAGTATGTCTGCTTTGTCCAAACCAGCTGGCTCTCCCTTTCCCTAACTTCCATTTGAATTCTGTTCTCTGGGATTGGTATTGTGTTATGAAGCGCTATTGTCTTGCCACATTTACAATATTTTATTCCAAGTGCCAGGCAAGTCAAGTATCCTCTGGGTGGGGATATGATCCACTGCATGTTCTTTAAAGATTTTGAAATTAATCTCATTTCTTGAAGCTTGCCCTGCTGAGGACCATAGGCTTATATGTCTTCAGCATACACACACATTTTACATTCTTTTCCACACTCACAGCCTAGGACTCTGTCATTTCTATAACTGTGTCTAACAGTCTGTGCAATGTAAGGTCTGGTCCTCCAACAGCTATTCTGTCAAGGCTGGTTGATGAACAATGTCACACAATTTGCATCTTGCTCATGACCCAAGTCAACAAATTCACGTGTGAGTACTTGTTAGGGGAATTTGGCCTAAGGTCAGTGTCTTCCCTGGTTCTCGTCTCTCTTGCCTGAAGATTAATATTTTATTTAATGCCTTCTTTTTACAGATAAATGAAAAATCAGAACATTGAGGGATTTTTCTTTCAAGGAGATCTTAATCTTTGCTAGATATTTTGTTGGGCAGCAACTCAAATGTCTTTCACCTCCCTGCAATAGGCAACTAGTGTAGCAGGTGGGAACCCTGTCATTTTAGACTTCCAATTCGAAGTGCAGTGAACAGATTCCTGAATGTACTTTTCCATTTCTGCCATTGCTGAGCAACTGTCTTACCTCCTGGATATTAAATGCCAGTGATGAAGATAAAAGGAAAAGTAGCAGGGCATTTGCATTAACTCTTTGCTCTTACTTTTCTCTATTTGTGATTTTATATAGTTTCTTTTGGGCTTCTATCTATTTTATTACTTTTTCCTCCTTAGTTCTATGCACTTTTGTTACTGCCGAGTTAATGAGCTGTTCCCTGTTAAGTGCTTCTAATCCATGGAATCAGTGCTCTTCACATATGAAAGATGGCTGCAGCAGGTTTCCTTAGTTTCATTTGCCTTCAGCAAAGATAGGAACTGTACTTTCTGGCATGCAGCAATCTACTTTTTCAACTTTCACAAGCTCTGCCTGAATACCAGCATACAGAGATTTAACTCACCGCTTAGCTATCCCACAGGTGTGCAATGCGAAGAAAGAAAGCAGGGACTGTAGACCCAGCCAGGTACACAAGGGAAAGTGATTACCTACTATTTCCATGTATTTATATAGTACCCATTATCATAGTGTCTGACTGCCTCCACAGAATTCATGGATTTATCCTCACTACACCTCCATGAGGGCAGAGAAGTATTATCCCTATTATACAGATGAGGAAATTGAGGCACAGAGACATTAAGTAACTTGTCCATAGCTACATAGGGAGTCAGGGACAGGCATTGAACCTAGGTTGCTTGAGTCCCCGTTTAGTATATTATCCATGAAGTCATTCTTCCTCTGTGAGGCTTTGACTCAAAAGAATACTTGAGTATGTGCTTAAATCCTAGCGAAGTCAATTAAGCCTGTGCTTAAATGCATTGCTGAGTTGTGGCCTATAAAATCAGCTCTGAAGCCCCACACATAATAGTTAGAAGCCTGGGATATAGTCTCTTACTTCCTTTGCTTTTCTGCTCTTATAGAAACTTTCTCTCTTTTGTTTTAACTCTTGCAGCTGAAAGTCAAAGGATAAAGCCCTCAAAAGGAATGTTTGCTTAGTGAGATTTTGTTCTTGTTGTTAGACCAGGTAGCTCACCCCTTCTGCTTACCTGATGCTGCTGAATTCTATTCAAACAGTAGAACCGTTTCTGTGCTATTAAATCTGTGTGAGCATTTACTCTGAATCATTTGTGATTCAGCGGCCAAACCTCTTTTATCTGTTGCAATTTCCAATTAGCAGGTGTCATTTGCATGTTGCTTTACATACATTTAAGTTTTTGTAGATTAGCCATGTGATTCCCAGCTTCATACTAGTTTGAGTCTTATGATTTCCAGGTTTCTTTCAAGAACTGATTCAGCAATAAGACATGATAGGCTCTGAGGATATCACCATTTATCTCAGACAGTGGAAAACATTCAACCTTTGGCCTTATTCCTCAAGCTGCATCCAAGATGTAGTGCTATTAGGAAATAACAGGCAGTGTTGCTCTTTTAAAGTTGTGTGTTAAAATGTGGTTTAGTACAGGAAAAAGTAATCTACATTTTTCTGTCAATTCTCAAAATGTTAAGCTCTTAAAATATAATAATGCCCTAATTTCTGGTAGCACCTACAAACAGAAAAGAAGGTATAAACCTTGCCCCCAAAGGTTTCGAATACAAAAAAAGTAAATAAATTAAGCCTCACCATGCATTATATAGCCACTGTATTTGTAAAAAGGGAAGACCTCCCTGTGCTACTGTTCACATAGACGGGGCAAGGCCCTCCTACAAAGGTAGTAGTAGATCTAGGAATTAGAGCTGGTTGGAAAACTGGGGAAGGGGCTCCACAGAAAATTTCAAATTGTCGACAAAATATTGTAGCCCAAACCTAATATATTTCTACTCAAAATGGCACTGTGGTGCCTTATGGGAATTATAGATTGGGTGTCTCATACTCCATGCTCCTATGGGCTGGGGTTATAACTCACATGATGTATCACTTTCTCCCCTTTTGGAGATGGGAGGAGGTCCCTGGTCATAGTGCATCACAGGAGATGGGAATCCATAAGTGATGGTTCCCAGCTCTAATGGCCACTCAACACTTCCCAATTCACTTTGTAGCTGATCTGTGACAAAACTGGGATGAATCAACCAGAAGCACTGTACCAAAAACATATATATAAGGTAGTATAAAATTCAGATGGGGCACATAACTGTCAAACAAGGATTGAAAGCAGATCAAGTGGCAGCAATATTGCCTAGTAATTAGAGTAGTTGTATTTCTTACCAAAGACCCGAAAATAAAATGTATTATGTCTGAAGCCCCCATTGTCATAAGTTTCCCTCAAGAATCTTTCTGCTCTTTCTCAGAAAAGTTGCTTCCCCCTACCCTATTAGAAATATGTTTGCAATATTTATGTATTGTTTGCAATCAAAATGAAACTGGTATGCTGTTCACACAGATCTTTTATGAACAAACGAGACCATAAAAATAGTTGAGGGATGTCCAGTGATAGGAATGCGTGAACATTTCCCCATGGCGAGAGAAAAAATGATCAGCAACAGTCAAAAAAAAAAGAAAACATTTGATTTTGTTTAATATAGTAGAAAGTGTGAGTATATGGTGCCTCCTATTTATAGTGAATTCTGCTCCTTGATTGCACAGCTATTTTTAACCTTCTTCGTTTCATAGCGAGTCTGGTTACAACCCTTGTTATATTTTTTTCCACACACAAAAAGAATCCATGGACTTTCATCTCGAGTGATTTATTTTAGATTAAATGGGATTTCTAATCTGAAAAGTGACAAAGAAAAAGTGGCACCTTCTTACCCAGCAAATCTGCTACTTGTGTGTATTCAGTTTTATCTGCTCATGTTAGTGATTAAACATATCTTGCTATGTTTTAGTCTGTTGACATTGCAAAGCTGATACAGCTAAGAGGGAGCAAAGTTGGATTCTGTCCCTTTTTATGCATTGACAGAACTTATGCGGTGCTTCTAACACCCAAAAATTCAAAAGTCATGAGGCAGGACCTCAAAAGTCATGCTGTTATCTTAAAAACCCCATGAGATTTTTAAAGAATAATAAACTTATGGTTCTTTTTTGCTTTCTAGTTTCTGGGCCTTTAAGGTGCACTCTGGTCATATTTTCAAGTTTCTTTGCAACCCTGAAACTTACTGGGGGGGTGGGGGATGTTGTTTGTTTGTTTGATTGATTGATTGATTGTTTATAAATAGAAGCAGAGATTTTCAGTCACTTGACTCCAGTAGCTAGGGCTTTAAGAACTTGTTGCAAGACTTGTGATGAAGTCACAAGAGTGAGCAACACAGTCTAAAAGAACCATTAAACCTGTGCAAACCCTTTGAAGGCATTGAGGTGGCACAGAAGTCATTGAGGGCATAATTTGACCTGTAGCACCACCCTTGCCACTTAGGCCCATTACCAGCACAGATATCTTTGACTCTCCCCCCTCTTGTTTGTAAAGACTAGTAGAGCAAGCATGTTTGTGACATGTTACTCAGTAAAGGCCTGCTTCTGCACCCATTGAAATCAACAGAAAAGTTTCTGTGACAGAGATGCTTTGGCAAAAGGTCTCTGTTCTTGGCAAACAACTCTCACCTCAGAGGAGACAAACTCATTGCACCAAACACATCTTACTGGCTATTTATCCATAAAGTGGAACATGTAAGGTACCCAGAGAAAGCTCGTAACTTGTCAAGCTTCATAACCATTGCAAGACATATGTATGGATAATATTTATGAATAATGTATTTATACTGAAAGTATGCTTTATGGACTTGGAGTAGAAATTAGTCACCAGAAGATAATGTGTCTCAGTCAGGACCAAGGGAGGCAAGGGGGAGTTGACACCCCACTCTGTTCATCCAGGGATGCAATGCAAGGTTCAATTGTTTAGCCTTGCACACTACTAAGACTTTGAGTGGGAAACTAATAGAGGCAATGACAAATAATCAAAACCACTTAAAGGTTAAGAAAAAGAAACTTTACCACAAGACAGGCATTCACCCTGCCTGTGAATAGAAACAAAAGGCTGTTCTCAGTATAACAAGGAGGAGGGGAAAAGCACCCTGTATTCATTCATCAAGGAAACCCCTTGTGGGGTATGGGGTGCTTTCATGAACATTTGGAGCCTGGTTCTTGAGCAAAAATCTACTTTATTAGGGAACAATTGATAAGTGTAGACCCATGCTTACATTTTAGGATTTTGTTTGTATTGTAACCATTTGTTTCCTGCACCCACTCTTGTTTCTAGTTAAATCTTTATTCTTTCTTAAATAAATCCGTTTTCGTTTTCTTATAAGTGCTCACTAGCATTGTGTGGTTTAGAGGTGCAGTGGTCTAAAGTCAAACTGGTAAACTGGGTACATTGATCTTTTGGGTGCCAAGGATCTGGGATTTCTGCAACTAGATAGCGTCAGGGGCTGGTTATCACAGGAAACTACTCCCTAGGAACTCAAGGATTGGGATGCACCTACTGCTAACCTGTAAGGTGAAATTAGAGCTGGCATAGCCCAGAAGAGAGTCTTTGAGTGCCTAAAAAGTCTAGTGATTCAGGGGGCTCACAGCCAGCTACTACTAGACAGAAACTCTCACACTCGAGGCAGGGGGTAACAAGGTGGCTCTCAGTTCTGGGTACCCCAAGATTCACTGGTTACCTTTGATCAAGTTCATGTAAGTAACTTTTGTTTATTGCAAAGAGAACGGTCCAGTGGACAGCACAAATTAGAAAAGGTGAACGTCATACTCTGAAAAATGTATGCCTGCCTGGTGGTTCTCTCTAGACTCTAGATTGTAGCTTCCTGGATATCAAGGGAAAGTTTACTCACTCTTGAGTTTTTTATTTCCTAAATATTTTCAGCAGATTTGCTTTGAGATATAAAATTTTAGAGATCGAACAGCCAAAAAAATAAAATAAAATAAAATAAAACAAAACTAAATAGAAAAGAAAAGAAAAAAATCACACCCTCAAGCAGTTCCATCAAGGGATAAAATTTTAAATCACATCATGTCTCACACCCAGTTCTTAGCGTAAAATAAATCACTCGAACAGAGTGCAAGCCAATTTTTACTTTAAAAAATGTTTTGTCCTAAGGCTGTCTTCATGAACTTCAAAAGCACACTTCATAATTACGCTACCTATCAAAGGAAACCCAATATTTCACCTCCAACCTTCCTCCACTTGTGTTATAATTTTTAATAGATAATAAATTATTTTAATTTTAAACTGGTTATTTTCTTGAAATGACATGTCTTAATGTAAAATAAGTTTGTATATCTTTTTAACATATATACCTTAAAGTTATATTTTAGTAGCTTAAGAAATTTCTTCCCCATTAACTCTTGTTTTAGGATTTAATCTTGGGATACCCCCATTTGAATTTTATTTTAATACTAGTTCTTTATTTTGAGCATCAATTTATTTTGGTACGTTTCTTGATTTTAGGAGGTGCAGAATTTTCTTCTCTTTTTCGGCAAGAGTTTTCCAAGATATTTAGTTTTGGAGGCACCAATGTGTATTGAGTAAACATTTGTCCTTCACAAGCATTCTGTTACAAACTACATAAAATATAGAAGACCTGAAAAAATATGGGATAATATTTAAAACATGAAAAGACACTATTGTACACATATACACATGTCTAAAGAATATGTTTTATTTGTGACTGTAACAGGGCTATGATGGTGATTAGCTCTGTCTAGTATGCATACTCTTTACCCTCTGTCTCTGCAAATGTATTCAGCTAGACTAGGCACAGGATCATTATAATACATAAAACCACTATAATATTATTTCCATAAAAGTGAGTGTTCTACTATAAGAAAGAAGCAAGGGTCTGTTATATGCTTGAGTGTGGTGACTAAGGTTTCAATACAGCAAAATACTCAAGAGGGTGCTTGATTTAAAGCATATCCCATTGACATCAGTGGGGCTACTCACAGTTTTAACATCAAGCATATGCTAAATTGAATATGCAAATCTTATTAAATGGTAGAAAACACCAATATACCAAATACAATATCTAAATCCAACACTCTTCAAAACTGTCACATGTAGGAACTCTGCTGCAGGACCAGCTGCAACAGGTTGCAAAGTCTTCTGCCACAGTGGGACTCTGGTCAGGAAGCACTGGGGGGTGGGGGGGAAGGAGCAGAGTTTCTTCCCTCCTCCCCCCAAGTCAATTCACTTTGGAAACTTCAAAAGCCTTACAACAACATCAACTTGTAGAACTCACTTACTGCTGATCAAACAATTCTGCCCTTGAGGTGGGTGGGGATGGGGGAAGAAAAACTGTCCCCGGAGTCTCCATTCCAGGTTTTACATCAAGCCCAGTGCATGCAGGACAGGACTCCACTCTGGGTGAATATTCGTACAATGTGTATGTGATCATTAAAGTTTGGAAGACTGGTTTCCAGGGCCTGATCCAGTGTTCAATAGTCAAAAAAGATGGGATGAGGATTATCTCCGTTTCTGTAGACTAGCCACCAAACGGAGTGGTGGCCAGCTGAGCTAGTGACACCAATTGACTGAGCGCATATGTGCCTCCAGGATGTCTTCCGTTCAGTCTGCCATACTTTGTCATGCTGCCTTCCTCCTGCCCCTCCCCACAGTCTTTCCAAGTGCAGAAAGTCCATTTTGGGATAAGTCCTTGAACCAACCCTCTCTGTTCCACACAAAGTCAAATCCACATGAAGTCAAACATCTTCCTCAACTATAGGCAACACTGTGAGTGGTAAGCTAGAGGCAGTCTAGATATACTACCAGCACAAGAGGATGCAAGAAAAGCAAATCACACTCATTTCAGGCAGAGTTAAAGATGATACACTCATCTCAACATATACATTATGGAGTTATGTTCACAACCCCTAACTCATTGAAATTAGTTTTGTTCCTAAATCTCTTTGTATGTTTCAAAGTGTGTTAACGAAACATGAACCTTGTTTCCTGTCTTTCCCTTGTAGCACAACCCACCCATCTCCTGAGCAAGCCACTAGGTTCTTGCTTAATCTGACCTGGTTTGTCACAAACATCATAGGAACAAAGCCTACAAATGTTATACCAATAAAAACTAGCAGGATCTTATTAAAGGGGACAAGACATTTGTCACATTTATTGTAAATACCATAACAACATAAAAGCCTATATATCCATTCACACAATCATTTATACAAGTTCTGGATAGATATTATAGTTACCAGCCTAAAGTTGCTTGTGACAGAATACTGGCCAGGTACCCTGTACACAAGAGTGGAGCCGAGTCCGGGTCAGGTGCACCTGAGGCTCCTGGAGGCTGGCAGCAGAACCATAGACTCAAAGTCCTCAGTCTTTAGAGTCCAGCTTTGTAGGGATTTTTCCCTGTGTTTTCATTCTGCTGTTGCCAAATCAATCAGCAGGGCGCTGGCTCCATTCTGTCAGATGTTTGTTAGGTGCTTGGGGTGGATCCCAGTTCGCCCTCCGGGGGTCACCTGGTTGATTCCACTTGACACCTTCTTCGGCCGACACTGAATTTTTCAGGCTGGTAACTCCCTAACCATTCATTCATCATTTAAACTAGGCACTCATTCACATACACTCTTTATCTTAATTACATTTATTTCACTGTCTCTTTACCTTTTGGGGTGTGAGACTCCCTGTCTTTTAACAATTAAAAGAAGGAACATAAAGTGAGATAAAAATGAATTTACAGAGGTGGAGGTCTCTATTTGTAGTGATTACAAAGTGTCACTTAGAGAAGGGCACTTAGAGTCAATTAACCTTTAACAAGTTTTATACAAAGTATTTCTGTGAGCAGGCTTCACACAGACACAGCTGGTGGCTTGCAGGTTAGAGGCTAAATCTGGGGAATCACATTTATTTCTAATATAAACCTTTAGTTATAAAGTATTAATTAACATTAAATCATTTCTAACAATAAATCATTTTTCATATAAACCATGTCTAATATAAACCTTCTTTAGTATCCCTACACAAGGACATTGCATTTTTCCTTTAAGATGTGATAGGGAGTGGGGGAGAGACAACAAAAGATAAATTTGTAGGCATGTTTCTCCAACAAAAAATGGGTGAATGGGAGCAGAGAGAGTAGACTCGGTCCCTTTTATGTTAAGAGGGCATTCAAAAAAGATATTTGTTACAATAAAAAGCAAAACACGGTAGTTCTTTGAATGTTTAAATTTTATTTCCCGCAGTTATCATCATCTAAGGAGCAGCATGTTTTCTCCTGAGTCTGGCATAGCCACTGGCTGAAGCAACAGATGTATCACACTGATGATACTGAAGAAGGGAAAAACATTTGTCTGTAGCTTTTTTGGTCTCCAAGGATTGAATATATAAGCCTTATGGGAACCTCCCACACACTTGTAATCCTAATTTATTCATTGTAGATTTATTTATATACCTTTATTCAAAAGCCTCGGGTATACAGTAGTGCATGTAGATAATTTTAGTATATAAATTAAATTTGTTCCCTATTTTAAGACAATGCCAAAGATTTCTTTTAAACTTAGGATACCTGTAAAGCAGTGTGTTAGATGTCTAATCTATTGAAGCTAGCATCTGATGTTTCATAATATATACACTGCCATCTAAGATGCCTAGTGTAGTCTCTAGCACATCTGTGGTTCAATTAAAGAAACTAGTGAAAAATTAAAATTCAGGTCAGCACACAGCAGCAATAGCACATTTTGATGTGAGGTCAGTATTGGTCACTCATATACTCATCAAATCATTGCTCTGAAAGGAATGGCAAATAAAACAGCACTGCTTGTTAGATATATGAATATTTCTTCTTTTAACCACACCAGAGCTAGAAATCGAAGTTCTGGAGTTTTGATTATAAAACTGGTTTATGTCATGTACAGTTGCTGTTACCTTGCTTGAGTGTGTATGCACGCATGTGCAAACATACATTGCTTAGATCTAGCGCCTAAGCCCCATTATCTGCATTCAGCTCTGTGCTGGCATAGGAGACCACTGCACAAATCTAATTGACTTTATACATAGTGGTGATATGCATGTGCGGCTATGGGATCACATACCTCTGATGTCCTCTCCCCACATTCGGCACATTAATCTATCTCTGCCAAGCCTACTTTTTAACATCCCAAACATTTGCTGTCTGAAAGCTGCTCAACCACTAAATAAAACCAAAACACCGCAATAGCTACAAAAATGTTTCCTTCTGTTGTCTAAATGAGGGATTCTTCGTGACCTTGAATAAAGTACACTGATCTGAGGCCCAGAACAGGTTATATTCATTCCTGCACCAGCGATGAGCTTAAGGTCCAATATCTCCTAACCTTTGCTCTAGATTCCCAGCTCAATGGGGGACACAACACTTGTTTCTTGATCTAGGAGGCCAGAAGTTAGACTTCAGCTGGGATTTGGCACCCAACTCCTACTAAAATGCAGTGAATTAGAGACTTGGTCCTTCACTATTAAAGTCAGTGATGAGCATACCATTTACTTCCATGGGAGCAAGATCCAGTCATGGGTACCTGCCTTACATAAACTCCTTTCAAACTCTGAGCCTTAAATTGTATTGTTATATATTGAAAAGGCTGTTTTAGGTAATATTTACAGGTTTTAGAAACATTAGTTATAATTGTCTTCTTTCAGTTCTGTGCAGTACTTATACTTTGTAGTACTAAGGAAGACTGGCTTCAGAGGCGGAGCTCCAGAGGGATTTGAAAAATAGTCCCAGTGAAACTTTTAATCTCTTTCAGAAATGTTTGAGATATTGTTTCTGTCCAAAAAAGTTCCTATAGACACATTAACATATACAAATCTCTATACACTTTAACATGGGTCTTGTAGGACTAAGTTAAGGTGAGTTAAAGAGTATTCTACATTGCTCCTGCTGCAGCTGTGCCTGATGGGCATTTAAATCCAGCCCTTACATTGAATCTCAAATACCAACACTCCATCGACATGTTGGTATTTTTTGCAGCACTTGTGCTGCTGGTAATCCCCACAGCAGTTACTGACTGCATTCACAGTCTAACGGAAGGCCAGTCCAGATTATATCCCTTTACCCCTAAATTTCAGGAAATCCTACTTTGACTATTTTACATTCCCATTTGTGGGGCTCTTGCAAGCCAAAAATACATAAGATTCCATTGTCATTCAAGGTCGATGCTGTTCCTTGATGTGACTAGCACGAGGTGCTCATATAGCAAAAATTTCTGCCCAACAGCCCTATGTGACAGTTTGCATTAAGTTTATCTTCTAAAATAAATACAATAATGTTTGAAAGTAACAGCATTATTCTACTTTAGAAAGAGAAAACTCTCTCAGCACAGCAGGAGAACTGGCTTGGGCTTTTCTGCTAAGTGAATGTAGATAGATGAACTATTTCTTTCCCATTAAAGTTATTGTCATCAAATGTACTGAGAGAGGAACAAAAATAAATGGAAACATATTATTGGGCCTTAGTAGACTTACAATTTATGGATTCTTTTTATACATGTCCACGGAGTATTCCATCTTTATCCTCCCAAGTCACTCAGAATAACACATCAAAGAGCATGTTTGCATTTCTATAATAGATAACAGCATTGACACAAGCTGCAGGCTTCAGACAAGTTACAAACTGAATTAACAATCTCACATATTTATAAACTACAAATTGAGCCTAGTAAAAATCCAACAAGGTGAAATAATAATTTTAACGCCTTTTAGAAATCACTTTTTCACAGTTAAAAATATTAATTTAGGCGGACAATGCATCATCATTTTATTTTCTAACAACTGTGATTCTGTTGCAAGAGTCAGACAATAGCCCTTGTTTCTATAGGTCACAGAAGCACCAAACGTTTGAACAAAAGGGTTTGGTGATTGAATCATCATTCCATGATAGAAGTGAACTCTTACTGATCTAAACCTGTGCCAGCTGGCACATTTTGAGGTGAAATCAAACCTAGCCCACTCCTCACCTACGTGTATAGAATGGGCAACAGCAGCCCCATGAAGGCAGCTCACCCTAATCTGCTGAGACAAATGAGGCATGTAGCTATATCGAATAAGGAACAATCTTCCCGGTAACTCCTATAGCACTTTCTACTTGAGAATCTGAAAATGCTTTCACACATTATAAGTTACACCTCATAAGACTATCCTTCCTTAAGTTATTACCTGTTTTATAAACCTGGATACTGAGGCAGAGAAAAGGCCTAGTTTTCAGAGGAGCTATGCAGCCACGGCTTTTATCAAAGTCAAAGGGACAGTCCAGCCACTGGGGACTCCCTGCAGGTTATATAGCTGCTACAATGGCTCTATACCACTTTCCTTCACAGTGCCTGGTATAGTGGGTATGAAGAGACAAGGGCTAGGAAGCACAATATAGCTCCTTCTGTTCTTGGCTGCCAGAATGGCCTCTTGAGGCCATAGGGAGCCAAGAGCAAATATGGGCACCCCTAAGGCCCTAGAGCTACCTTTCTCCCACACCCAGGTCTTGGGCTGGGCAGAATCCATTCTACCTGAGAACTTAAGCCATAGTTTTGGAGTTAATAGACATTTCAGTGTGGCACCAGATCTTGCCAGAACAGATGTAAAATCTGCAGACATATGTCCACTGCCACAATGATCAACACACCTTTCAAGATCCAGGAGTCCTACGCATGCCTATCACAACTCAAGGTGTACCTCATATGACCAGATAACTAGATAATCGCTATGCTCCCAAATGAGTTCACACAGGAAAATGATAAAAGATAAATACCAAATCCCCTATGGGTGAACACTTTTCACAAAGCCATCACTCTGTATCTGATGTATTAGTCCTCATCCTCAAGGGAAACCTGCACAACACTTTCAAAAGACAAGCCTGGGAGCTTAAATTCATAACTTTGCTAGATGCTAAAAATCATGGATTTAATAAAGACACTGGATTTGTGGCTTATTACAACAATCTATAGCCCACTAACCTCTCTTTTTGTTCTATGAACAGAAGTGTTAACAGGCCACTTCCCCTTGAACTGTCCTTTATAATATGTGCTAACTACTTACGCTAAACTATTTGTTCGATCTTGTATTTAGCTATGACATTCTCAGTACCTGTCCCAGACCTGAAAGAGAGCTCTGTGTAGCTCAAAAGCTTGAATCCTTCATCAACAGAAGTTGGTCCAATAAAAGATATTACCTCACCGGCCTTGTCTCTCAAATATCCTGACACAGCTACAACAGCCCTGCATATATCAGTGTGGAGTCAAGTTAAAAACAAACAAACATGAATCATTCAGACAGTAATTCCCTACACAGCCACATTAACAACATAACATACATAAAGTTTGTCTTCACTGCCGTGCTATCCCGGCACAGCTGAATCAATGTATTGCGCCTGGTGAAGACACGCTATATTGACAGAAGAGCGCTCTGCCCTCAACATAATTACTCCACCTCAACAAGAGGTGCAGACCCCGCTTTAAGTCTATGTAACTTACATCACTCAGGGAGGAAGGTGAGGTTTTCCACCCCTGAGGGACGTAAGTTACATCGACTTAAGCAGTAGCATAGACAAGTCCATAAAATCAGAAAGGAAAACAAGGAATACAGGGGAATCAGTGTAAGGCATTCACGTAACTTCACACATTTAGTTTAAAAGAGCAATGTAAACCTCAGAGCAGAAACATTTCCTGGATCTTAATTACCAGCCTGGGCAAGCAATTCACAGTCAATATTCTCCATGAAACATCCTGCACTGGGACTATTATTACTTACCATGTGCAAAAAAAAAAAAGAGAGAGAGAGAGAGAGAGGGAGAGAAAACAGGGAGACATCTTTTATGAAAGGATAAAGTTTATAAAGGTGTGATATTTTAGACAGATGGTTTTAAACAGAGTTGTTTTTAAAAGAACAAATTACTAACCTTTATTCAGAGTAGATCCCACTTTTAAAAACTGATTTTCAACTCCTAGACAGGACATATATGTTCCATATTTGGATACTCACAACAGCAGCTGAGCATACAAAATATACATTTAGGGCCAGATTTTTAAAGGTATTTAAGCATCTAAAGTTGCAAGTTGTTGCCTTGTGGGATTTTCAAAGCGTGTAGATGCTGAAAGTACTTAGGCACCTACTGGGATTTTCAGGAGAGCTTATCTGCATTTTTAAGCAATTAAAATAGCATTTAAAATGTAACCCTTAATTACTCTTGACTTGCATATTCAACTATAATAGTTTGATAATTTATTATCCACTTATTACCATTTTTCAAAATTGGGTTTACTCTTTCAGAAATAGCTACTCCTGCTGTACTATTTTACCTTATAGATTCTACCTATATTTATTTTCCCCCTAGAAAGTCTTCCAGGAAACAGAATACATGAAGAAACCATAGCACTATCTCTTGGTGGCCTCCAGTATTGTATTAACAGAATGGTGTGATAGTTCACTTAAATAAAATACCATTCGATTTTTTAAATGATCATTGATACTCACTTGATTTTAGTTACAAAAAAAAGCATTTTTCCCTGTTATGTTTCTAGCTTCCTGAGTCTACAATTACAAACTGTTGAGAACTCTTCCCCACCCCAAAAAAACATGTCCTGGTTGATAGAGTGGAGAGATTCCATACCAGATGAAGTAAAATCACTAAAAGTCTGTTGCCTCCTTACAAAGCTCATCTGTGACATGTTTGTGGCGTTTCTCTCCACCTATTAAACATGACCTATTTTTGTCCACTCTTATCACACTACTGGGTATTGGGATGGCATTAGGATTTTTGGGAAGAGTCAGTAAAATAATTCTAACTACAATGGTGGCAGTCAAGTTCCGTCAACTCTCTGCATGAATTTAACTCAGCAAACCCTTAGCTCTGCTGGCAGAGAAAGACAGAGTAAAATAGACAGAAATATTAAGGTAAAAGTGCAGGGAAACTTCCTACTGGCTAGATCATGTCTAAATACAAAGAAAAATTGGAGGGAATGGGTCTTTTGCCCACCCCCGAGAGCTCTGCTCCAGTGCTAGAAGCATCAGAAATCTGTTATCTTCAGTGATGAAAACCCCACAGAGAGCATCACAGAACAGACTCAACCATCATTTCCTTAGATTCACTCCAAAGCAAGCTAGATGACATTATCATATCCCTTTTCTGTCTTGAGACAAGTGACACTAACCAGGTAGATCAGCAAGTTAGACAAGTGAGTTCAGTTTTTGGAGAAACACACAGCACTGAACAGACCTTCAGAGAAGGAGCAAGAAGCCTCAGCATATAGCTGTAAGACTAAGGGAGTTGGATTATACAGGTGGAGGGATATGAAAAATAGTTTCAATAACATTTTCAAAACCTCTGTAAAATGGAAGTTTCCAAACTGTATACCATTGTGTTCTATAGGGAGCTGGTTGTTCATATGTTGCTGGCTCCTATTTGTTTCCAGCTCTGAAGTGCATTAAAAGAAGTTAATACACTAAGTATTCTCTTTCAGCACTTACAGCACTTTTTCACATAAGTAATTGTGTTCATCAAGCGATGCTATGAAATTGCATATGAGGTAGTAACTTGGGAAATCTTGAATGGAAGGGAAAAGCCCACAAGATACTCCATTAAGATACAGTGCATACTATGGAAAGGTTTGAGATAGGGCTGTCAATTAATCTCAGTTAATGCATGTAATTTACGCAAAACAAATTAACTATATTAAAAAATAGTCATGCTTAATTCCAGTTTTAATGGGAATGTTAAACAACAATAGTATACCAATTTAAATTTATTATAAATACTTTTAGGGAGTTTTCTACATTTTCAAATATATGTATTTCAATTACAACATAGAATTCAATGCTCATTTTATATTACTATTTTTATTGCAAATATATTTTCACTGTAAGAAAAACACAAAATAAATTGTATTTTTCAATTCACCTCATACAACTACTGTAGTGCAATCTCTTTATGGTGAAAGTGCAATTTACAAATGTTGATTTTTTTGTTACATAATTGCACTTAAAACCAAAACAACGTAAAACTTGAGAACCTATAAGTCCACTCAGTCCTACTTCTTGTTCAGCCAATCACTAAGACAAACAAGTTTGTTTACATTTATGGGAGATAATGCTGCCTAATTCTTATTTACAAAGTCACCTGAAAGTGAGAACAGGTGTTTGCATAGCTAAACATTCGTATGTCCCTTCATGCTTTGACTTGTAGGCACTAAAGTTTTACATTGTTTTATTTTTGAGTGCAGTTATGTAATTAAAAAAATCTACATTTTTAAGTTGCACTTTCATGATAAAGAGATTGCACTACAGTACTTGTATGAGGTGAATTGAAAAATACTATTTATTTTGTTTATCTTTCTTACAGTGCAAATATTTGTAATAAAAATAATATAAAATGAGCACTGTACACTTTGAATTCTGTGTTGTAATTTAAATACATATATTTGAAAATGTAGAAAAACACCCAGAAGTATTTCTAATTAATTTAAATTGGTATTGTCTTATTAACATGGCAATTAAAAAGGTTAATTGTGACAGTTTTTTAAAATTACTTGACAGTCCTCATTTGAGAACCTCTACTCCAAAATATCTCTAAAGTAAAGTTTTCAGTAAGATACTTTGGATATATAGAATGCCCAACAGTGTGATGTAGCATAAAGGTTTTAATTAATGCTCTTCTGGAGTAATCTGTACAACTCACAAGCAACCTTGCTTCCTGTGAGGAATACAGACAGCCCTCTACGTGGTCACATGCCTAAAACAACCCAACAAATGTAAGTTGGTGTAGAATGGAGTGGTCCACTTATTAAGTGGTGCTTCTCAAGGACAGACTTTCCCTCCCAGTCCAGAATAGCCCAGATCTATTGACACTCAGGGTACGCTATAGGGGAGTTCTATTTGCAAAGGCTGCTGAAGAGATGGGCTGTTGAGGCATGAATTAGATTTGTGGGAATAGAGGGAAAAATTGTGTGGTTTTAGCTGTTTAATTTGATTAAGGGGATTATGTCGGGTGCCTAGAACCCTGGCTAGGTGCCCTTTTTTAGTTTGTGTAAGTCTAAATAAAATAAAACTCCCAAATTCCTGCCAATAAATCCTTCACATCACACTATCATCTCTCTCTACAGACAGACATACACTATACTAAACAGATGGTGGGTTTTCTACAGAAACCTTTCTAGGTTGAGTAAATGTGATTAATTGCGTAGCCCAATCTGACTACACAAAGGGCTGTTTTCATACACAAAGGGCACTGATGCAGAATGTTGCATCTGAAAGGAGAAGAATCTGAAAATAAAATGGCTTTGTGCATTGCATTGCTGCTACCTACCTGACCTCAGTCAGACATGATCAAGCAGTAAAGACAAATAAAACACCTGGTTCATCAGCAGGCCTCCCAAGTTTTGACTCTTCCATTCTTTTCCCATTAGGAAACAATAGACTGTAAAGCCCTCATTGCTTCTCAGTTTGGTTGTGTTCGCTTTCTTCAAAAGAAAAGTCATTTGAAAACAAATGTATTGTGCATTCAAGTCCTTTGAAGTATTTCCCTAGTCCTGTACTTTCATATGCTATGTAGGACGAGTGCGGGTGCTCAGATGGGGGATCTCCAGAGATATGTCACTCTTAGGCTAATGATGTAATACAGATGAGAGCCTTAAAAAATCAGAATAAAACAAAAATGCATACGTTGACTTGAACCGGCTATGTAGAACAGGCATGGAGTGTTGCATGTGTAAGCACAAGGGACAGAGAGTATAAGCAAATCTGATCCTGCATTAATGAGAGTGCTGCTGCACAGTTGTCAAGTTTCTCTAGTCTCACTCCCATTCTTCTAGTAGTGAGAATAATGCCTGAAAGGAGAGCAAGCAGATAAACACTTCAAGCCTAATTGTGCAACTCTTACTTGGGCTGGGGAGCCCCTCTTCAGACAAGTAGTACTGCTGTAGTGGAAAAGACTACACACAGGAAATAACTATTCATCAATGCGCATATAGGTGGATAGAATCAGGCCTGTGCAGTAGGATAGTACAGCGATGTCCTGTGCTGCATGCCACACAAGAAGTTGCAAGATCAAAGACTTAAATTGGAAGGCGGGGATTATTTCCTCTCTTTACTAATCATACACTAATTTAAAAGTAGAAGGAGCACTCGACACCTTTCATTTCTGTTTGGGGACATTTGGGCTTTCCATTACCATAGAAAAAAATGGAGAGATAAAATTCAGTAATCCTGAAGATGAGGGGCTAAATCCTGATTTCATCCAGAGTAGGAATTTCAATAGGAGTTTTGTCTGAATGGAGTCCAAGACCCCAATTCTGCTTTGTTGAAGACAATAGGAGTTTTGCCATTGGCTTCAGTGGAAGCAAGACTTGGCCTTAAGGAATCTCAGGATCCATTCTCCTAAGTCACTGTCTTGGTTGCAACAATCTTCACCTTGCTATTATTATTTATTCTTTGCATTTCCATTGCATCCAGAAGCCCTAATTTGCATTGGGGTCCCATTGTGCTGGTTACTGGATACACACACGCAAGAAAGACATGGTCCTGCTCAAGGAGCTTATATAAGGAGCACAGAGTGAACTTTTATTTTTAAGACACAGGGTCACTTCTGGAGAGGGCAGATATCTCTTCATTCTTGTTTAACCTGATAGACTTATTGCTATTGGCCCACACTGTGGCCACCTTGTGTTGGTCTGCTGGCATAAGTTGGTCTCTAACTTGGCAGATCTAACCAGCACAGATTCATCATGCATAGGAGAAGCTTGTGGTCGCATAGGGCCACAACAGCAACTCCTAAACCAATCATCTTCACACATCCACCATTGCATCAGCATCGGGGGTGTGGCCAGGAGAAAGAGGAAGTGGCTGTGGTGCCCCTTAACCCTGGTGATCCCCAGATGCAGGAACATCCTTTGGCTAGTGTAAAGTAGAGCAACACTGAGGCTGCTTTCCTTTGCACTGGGTACTGGACCAGCAGCGGGATAGCCTCAGGACTAGGAGTGTGTGAAGACAGTTTAAAGCCACATTTGCTGCCCCTCTTGAGCACTGCACAGACATAGCTTGGGATCCAGCAGACTTCAACAAGAGCATGATTAGGCCCCTAAAACCATAAGCAAAGATTAATTTTGGACTCTCTGAAACATGTACCCACTAATTCTTCAATGTCCTTCCTATTGGAAGCTTACAAACTAGATAAGATAAATCATATTTCCTAATTGGTTCATGACGAAATTACAGTGGCCTAGTATTTGTGAAGCTGCACAGGAAATTTCAATGTAATATTTAAAATAATCTTAGCAAGTTTAGGGCAGATCCTATGAAGTGCTGCTCCTCCTCAACTTTCACTGACTTAAGCAGGAGCTGAGGCTGCTAAACACCTTACAGGACTGGACCTTTAAATTACCAGAAAATTAGTTGTCAACAATTTAATTTTTGTTTGTCTTTTTCTTTGGTTAAAGAATAGACAGTAGTTGAGGGACAGATTCTTTCACTCATACTCACACTGAGCAATACTTTAAGAGCAGTTCCATTGATTCCAGAGTCAGGTACTACTCCACAGGGGCGGCTCCAGGCCCCAGCACACCAAGCGTGTGCTTCAGGCAGCATGCCGCGGGGGCGCTCTGCCGGTCGCCGAAAGGGTGGCAGGCAGACTGCCTTTGGCGGTATGCCTACGGAGGGTCCACTGGTCCCACGGCTCCGGTGGTCCTGTGGGAGGTCCACCGGAGCCGCAAGACTGGCGACCGGCAGAGTGCCCCTGCGGCATGCCGCCATGCTTGGGGCAGCGAAATGTCTAGAGCCGCCCCTGCTAGTCCACATGGGTACAGGTAGCAGAATCTGGCCATGAGAGAAGGAATAAGCTTATCCAGAGAACACCTGTTATTGTTACATAGTACAGTGGGGATTCAAACATCAAAAATTAAAGAAGCGGGAAGAAGGCCAGTAGCAGCAGTACCCAAAACAACAACTTTTATGAGGCTGAGCTATAGCACCAAGTGATGCAAGCCAGGTGTCTGTCTTAGTCCTCTTGTATCAGTTCACATAACAGTGAATAAAAGGGTCAAAGAGGAGACTGGACACAGATGGGAATATAACTGTCCCAGAGAGTTGTTTTGCTTCTTCTACAAGAGATGTTGTTGCACAACCCTGATTCGGTTTTTTTGTTTTGTTTTGTTTTTTAAAGAACGTCCCTGTGGCACTTTGGGCAAAACCCTGCTGCAGCATTTTCTTGGGCAAGATTCCCATTGATATGGAAGTTTTGTCTAAGTAAGGAATGAAAAATGTAAAATGTGGCCCTTAACTGCACTGCTCCTGATCCCATTGAAATTGATAGCAAAATTCCCATTGCCTTCAGTAAAGCAGGACAGTTCCTGTCCTTGACTGTAACTCTCTTATTGCTTCTAAGGACACAGGAATGAATTCCGACAGATGCTGAGCACTTGCAACACCCACTGGCACTATGGGGTAAAGAGTGACTCACCACTTGCATGTCTCTTCATGGCAGTCCCTGGCATTCCAGGGTCTTCTCATCTAGTGCCCCCTGCCTACAGCAGCTTTGGCTCCACAGTGGTGTATTTCCTGTGAGTCAGCCCTCCAGCCAGCTCATTCATAGCCTCCCCCAAGACAACAGAACGGTGTCATCAATGTTCTCTGGTCCAAGATGGAAATCAGCATTCTGTTCTTCAGCTGCTGGCTGAAGAACTGTGGACAATCTTGAAATCTTCCACTTCTTTCCATCTATTATTACAGCAGAATCTCCTTGGATTTCTGTTATCTGCAAAGGACATGAATATCTTGAACATCCTTTTTGACTCAGTATGACAGCTTCACACAAACAAAATCTCCAATTTTAAGTTTGTGAGATTTAGTACCTTTCTTACAATCTACATACTGTCTGTATTTCTTCTGTTTGTTCTTAACATGTCCACAAATAGTTTAATTGGAAGGTTTGGTTGAAAAAGTAGAAGCTGTAAGCCCTTGAAATTGGCCTTAAGTCCTCTTAATAGTTTAAAGGGTGATACTCCTATTGGTGAGTGTGGAGTGGTCCTGTAAGCAAACAGTGTTTCACATAAAGCTTCTTTGCATGGTCTTGCTGCAAGCTGGTAGGTGGCAAACTTTCTTTCACCAGTCTGTTCATTCTCTCAGATGGTATAAAGAAATCATTTTGTGCTTGATGACATTACAAATGAGGTAGTGCTGCATTTCAGCATAGATGAATTGCATTCCATTGTCAGTTATCAATTTCTTGGGAAAGCCTTCTCTGGCGAAGACTGATACATTAACTTAATCACCAGTGAATGTAACTTCCAGCCATTTTGAAAGATATTTTCCCATTACTATGACAAACCTTTGTGTAAGAGGCTGATCTTCAAATGATCCCATTGTGTCAAGAGCAGTTTCTCCCATGGACAGTTGGGATAGTCAACTGTTGTGTGAGGGATGCTGAAGGTTTTCTGAGACTTATCACTACTAGCACAAGCCTTGATATCCTTATTTCCTCAACCTACTGGTCCATGCCTGGCCACCAGAAGTCTTGTCTCAGTCGTTTTTTGATTAGACTCATTCCCAGATGTCCTTCATGTGCCAGGTGAATTAATCATTCTCTCAGAAGTGTAGACATAACAAGACAGTCAACTCTCAAAATTCATTCATTTACAAGGAAGCTAAAGTGATATGTATATGGTTGCTAGTGTTCTGGTGTCACCGGCCTGCAAGGCCATCTGTGGATGATGCAAGTGTTTAGTTTCTGAAGTACCTTGTCTTCTCTCAGTTCTTGCCTACTCTGAAACTCTGTGATCACTCCTGGAGTTGTAGCAGAGATCTGTGCAATGACAATCTTTTCATCATCTTTCTCTATGGCATCCTCTTGATAAGGTCTGGGCAGGTGAGACAGACAATCTGCAGTAGCGTTCTTGGCACTTGTAAGATGAAGAGAGCTGAAATCAAAGTCCATTCATTTGGTGGCCCATTTGGCAATTCTTGGAGTTGCTTGTCCAGAACCTCATGTGGTCAATAAAGCTGAAAGAGGTTTGTGATCAGACATTAAGATAAATCTCCTACCCCACAGATAGGTTCTGAAGTGTTTTACTGCCTGGAAACATGCCAGAGCTTCTTTCTCAATGACAGAATAGGATTTTTCTGGATCAGTTAGGGCTCTAGAGGTGAATTCAATAGTGATTTCTTGTCCATTTTTTTGATGAGTCAACACAGCACCAAGATCATACTCTCATGCATATATTGTGACAATTGTTTGCTTCTCAGAATCACAAAGGCTAAGAGCCAGGTTGGTGGAAATTGTTTTGTCTCATTAAACTGTTCTTGCATGCTTCGTCCCATTCAAACTTGACTTCCTTTTTTAGGAAATGACACAAAGGAACTACTCTCCATAGCAAATCACTGTACAGTCTTTGAATAGTACTTGCACAATCCCAAGACAGATCAAAGTTTATTCTTGTTGTCAGGCTCTGGTGCATCAGAAATGACTTTCACTAGGTCTCATTTTGGTTGTATACTGTTCTGAAAGATCGTATGTCCTAGATATGTCACTGAGTCAATACAGAATTGATATTTCTTCTTGCTGATAAGTCCATGCCATTGAAGTTTTTCTATAACCTATTTTAGGATGACATCATGTTCAGATTCATCTTTGCCTACGCTAGAATGTCATCTTGAAAGTAAGTGATACCCTCTGTCTCTCCAAAGCATCATTCTTTGGAAGATGGATGCTGCAGAGGTTAACCCAAAAGGTGTCCATTTGAATTGGCACAAACCTTCTGGTGTGATGAAAGCTGTGTACTTGAAGGATGTTTCCATTAAGGGGATCAGGTATTAAGCTGAGCATAAATCAAGTATAGTAGAGACTCTTGCCTCCTTCAAGGTGAGACACACTTCATTGATGTTGCGTAGAGGCTGACAATCCACAACAATGTTGGAGTTTAGATCTCTCAAGTCTACACACATGCAGATAGCACCATTAGGTTTCCTGGCAAGAATGATAGGAGAAACCCATTCTGATGAGTCAACAGGTTCAATGATATCTGCTTTGTATAGATTCAGAACCTCCTCCTTAAGTAACTGTCTCAGTGCAATTGGCATGTTTTGCATTTTATGATGTACAGGCACCACACAGTTTTTTAGCTGGATCTTGTGCTTGAACTTTTCTCCAACATCTATGGTATTGGTGAAACCTTCTGGAAAGTCAGAGACAATTCCTGGCTGTGGTGTATCCTCAGTTTGCAGGACAGGTCCTGTACTATTTGGATCTAATATCATCTGAAGACCCCTTTGATGATTCCATCCTAAAATAGGAACTCTCTTTTATGCTACATAAATTTTCCCTTGGGCTTTTTACTCAAGGGTAGCTGTAAAAGGGGGTGGGAGATCCACCAAACCCTCCAGGGTATATGTCTGGAGGAGGCAAGTCAGGCTGGGAGCTGCCAAATAGCACAGTGTAGAGTTGATTGGGAATTATAGCGTAAGGCAAAACAGAACCCACTAACTTCCTTATCTCATGGCCCTTGACTCACACTTGGCAGTCTGGAGTGATGCACTGATCTGTACATTAGAACACCATCAGCATTCAGTTTGCCTTCATCCTCATCTGTGAGAACTCCAGATACAACAGAAGGATAATTTCATTTCCCCAGATCAGACAAACTTAAGCAGGTTAGTTATTGGTTCCAGGAGACAAGCTTCTTGCAGACTGTAAACTCTTTGGGGCTGGGGTCTAGAGCAGTATCCTATCCTCAAAGGTTTTAGGCCCCATCTGTATAGCACCTCACATACTATAGATACTATCCAAATATGTTAATAAATTAGCATCCACACAGCAAACACCACAGGTGAGGCCAGGAGTAAGGAACTGGAAGAACATACCACAGTTGTCAGAATGCTTTAACCACAAATTCAGCTAAATGAAATAAAAACAGGCAGATATCCAAGAACTTTTTAAAATAAAAATCACTCAGCACAAGTCTGTCAGAGCTGCAGAAAACATTGTGTCTAAAAGCAAAGAACCCATAAAAATTATGGGTACCTGTATACCTGGCACATCGGAGCTTTTTTTCCAGAGTATAAATAATACTTCTAAAACAGCCTCACTTTAAAATCCACATGCAAAAACTTCTAATGCAGTGGGTTTTACTGAACTATAAACTACCTTAAAAACGCAACACAAATTAAAGAATTAACTATTCATGACTCCCAGAAGGGAATCCAATAATTAATATATAGTTTAATCTACAACTTTCCCTATCCTTATGCAGCTTTAGCACTTTGGCCTGAAGCCCCTTTGTTTTAATTGCTCTTGCTAAAGATAGAACTTTTCTAATGCAAAATAATCTGGTGAATTTGACGTCTGTATCTGGGCTAAACTGGGGATTCACAAGAGGAAAAGAAAATAGCTCAAAGTATTGTGACATCCACTTGCATTCAAAGAAAAAAATGCTTTATGGAAACTTAAAATATTATATAAAAAATTAAATTAAATCCCCTGGAAAAAAATTGCCTTCTCTTTTTATTGTGGGTTAGCTTTGTCTTCATGGTGAATTTTCATGAAACATCCTTTGATAGCATACAATTTTAAGGCACAGTATCAACCTGCCTGCGTTCATGCCAAATGTTATCTTCCTTAAAGGAACATAAATCCCATGTAACAATGCTGGTATTTATACAAAGATATAGGTTTTTTTAAACTCCAGAATGTATTTTTTTTTAATTAGAAATATTGTTTGGGTGATCGTCAGCCCAAACATATTGATACTAACATGAGTCTTGGCTTAGTTAGAACTGCAGAATTGATTTCATAGATAGTAA
This sequence comes from Chelonoidis abingdonii, assembly GCF_003597395.2. Classification (NCBI taxonomy): domain Eukaryota; kingdom Metazoa; phylum Chordata; order Testudines; family Testudinidae; genus Chelonoidis; species Chelonoidis abingdonii. Next base: position 31,971,853 of record NC_133773.1, read on the forward strand.
AGTTAGATACAGAGAGTGTTTAATTTCATTATCAGCATAACAGTGGCACATGCACATCAGCTGGTATTAATCATCATTATTGCTTGAGGCTTAGTCATTGTAATTAGTGACTGATGGTACATTGTAAATTCAAATATTGTGGGGAAAATATGGTCTTCTTAATTTATGTATTAAATCTCATTTTAACTCAGATAAGACTGCGAGTTGTCTGATCCTGAAATTGCATAAGATGCTTATATTGTTTTCTATATGTTCAATTTTTTTATAGGTTCTTCTGTTGTGTTACTTGCGATGAAATTAAAGGGCCCCAAGGAGTTAAAGATTGTTATAGGTTAATGTAACATTTTATGAACTTTCACGCAGTTTTTAATAATTGAGCTCTCAGATGGGGTAGGCCTGGTGGACCCCAATTATTACAACATTTATTTTGGCTGAGATGACGAAAGGTAGCAGTATTAAATTACTAGGCATCAAAACACAATTTGTTCTGCAGGCACTTTAAACAGTAAATGCTATATAGGTATCACTGATGAAGATTTTCAAAAGCGACTGGTGATTCTGGATACCTACATTTTTGGGTGCCCAACCTGAGATACCTTAAAGGTGTTGATTTTCAGAAAGTGTCGAGCACCTACCCTCTGAAAATCAGGCTCTTTTAAAAGTTTTCTCAGGTTGGGCATCCTAAAATTGAGACACCCAAAAACACTAATAACTTTTGAAAATCTTGTCCTCTATGCCCAGAAGTAGCATTGAGTATCTGTGTCATTTCCTACCTTGTTTTCATCTGCTATAATATATATTCTTCTTACTGTATTTTTCACTCCATGCATCTGATGAAGTGGGTTTTAGCCCATGAAAGCTTATGCCCAAATAAATTTGTTAGTCTCTAAGGTGCCACAAGGACTCCTTGTTCTTTTTGTCATTTCCTAGTAACTAATGAGGCACTAATTTACCTTTGTTGCAACAGTATGAGTCTCTCTGAGCAACTTTCTTCTGACTGCACTACAGCACAGTTTAACTGCATTCAGTGGTTGCATATTTCATGAAGCTTTTAAAGTTTAAAACAATCATAACAATCCCACTCCAATATTAAATATGTGTTGAGTCTAGGAGTAGGCACTGCAGTATCTTTGCTCCTCTAGGAAATTCTACAACGACTGATACAAATACAGGGACTGATTTACATAAATACTGAACAGCCAAACTCCAGCTGAACTCAATAGGAACTGTAGATGCTCAATACCTCTGAAAGTCAGACCTATGTAGTATAAAGAATTTTGGGATGCTAGACTAAATCATACAGCTCCACCTTGGTTCCTGCATTCTTGCTAAATTCATATTTTCTCTTTTTTCATCTCAAAACTTTCAGTCTTCACTCAGGCAAAACTCCTGATTAAGGTCTGAAGAATTTAGCCTAAAATTATTTTCTCAAGAGCGTATTGTATTGTTTCAGTCTCTTTCTCTGATAATACTGTACAAAAAGGGGTAACTGAATTAAGTAATTCTGCCCACACTCCCTCATTTTCCTGAGCTTAGGGAGTGATTTTAGAATACTTAATCACTCACCAGCAGGAATAATATATTTTCTACTTAACCAACATCTTCTTGACAAACAATATTATACAATGCCTATGCATAACGGGACTGAATTAAAGGTGAAGTTTTCAGCCTCAACTCAGATTTTTTTTCCTTTTTGTTTTTAAGAGAAAATGTTGTTCTGATATACTGTAGCTATTTGTATTTCAGTCACCATCAAGCTGCATGTTTTTATTATCAAGCTCCTAAACCATGAAGTTATGGTATTTTGATAAGGACCCTCTTAAACTTTACCACAGACTTCTACAATACCCTTCCAATTGTATTCTTCTGGCACATTTCTTTAGCAAACAACACTGGATTCTGCTGGCATGCATCTGTTACTATTAATTTAGGAATCTTCATACCTTGGTTGAGCAAATGAATGTCAGTTACTTCGCCAGGAAGTAGGAGGCTCAACTTCACAATAGAATAAATCTCCAAATGTCTCATAATAAGGGGGGAAAGACATTTCTGTATTATTTGTTTTAATGACATTCCTTGGGGAAATGCTGTTTCTTACAATACAGACAATTCTGTGGCATAGCCCACAGATCCTCCCCTTCTATCTCCGGCTGCATTTGTGAAATGGACTTGGTCAGACAGCGGTCAAAGGATTAAAAAAATAGATAGGAGTTGTGCACTTGGAGCAAACATTCATTGCATTGCTTAACTGTCTTACTCAACAAGCAGAGACTCCCACATTCTCATGCCTTCAGTGTACAGCTGCCACTGGAAAGTTGCCCATTGCTACTCACCCCCTCCCACCTCTTTCACAGAACCTTGTTTGAAACTACCAGACCTCTCCTGCTAGCAATATTTTGTTAGAGCATAGGGAAATAACTTTAAAAACAAGTTAAAAATTACTATTGCAGATTTCCTTCAGTGTATGGAGATGGTAGCAAGTCACCCTTTCAGGTAAGGGAAAACAGTGATATGCAGAGAGTTCTGCATATTAACTGGTGAGGAACCTCAACATGAGAATGTAGCTTGAGTTTCAAAAAAGTCCATGCAAAGAGGTATTTTATGAGGATCATGTGCCTGTAGGGCAACCAGCATACTTTTGGCACTATATGAATAACAACACTTTCTACTATCAAGTACCAATACATAACATTTTCAACAGGTGACCTCCATTGTGGTGCACACAACAGCACTTGCACAGGCATTTTGAGCAATGTCACAGTGCATGCAAGTGGTAATGCTCAAAGATGGGTGCACAAACATTTATGGTTGCAAAGCACGTGCAAATGGAGCTTGATTTTAGGCCCTTTTGAAAGTTTAGCCATGTACCTGCAGCTTAGATATCCACTGTTCTAGTTCATTGAAAGAGAGAATTCCATTACCTCCGGTCCCCACACTGGTCCACACACGTCTAACTATTCAAGCACAGAATTTCACTCTAAGAAACTTCAGCATCACCTGACAAAGTTGCTATTTTGGAAATGAAACACTTTTCTTAAAATAGAAGGTCTAAGTACAGTGTCTTATATTGCCCGCTTTACCTTATGTTAGGGTTATTACAGATAGGATTTTCAAAGGCACCTAAATATTTTCCAACCAGCACATATTTTAGGACTGTGTAATCAGATAGAGTCCTCATCATGCTCTGAAAACACTGCACAACCAGTGAATCATTATCCTCTTCACAGGGCTTGCCTTTATTATCGTATTAAGAAAAACAAAACATAAGCTTCAGCATTCACCTGTGCCTGAATGTCTGGAATTGTCACTAATTCTGTTCCCCTTAAAGAACGGGCTCATACCTCTTTTATAAACCTGGGTTGGTGCTAATAGGATTCACCTGGTGTGGTGAATCAGCAGAAATAATTTTGTATCTCTATGCACAGTCCCAGTACTTGACATCAGCATGAGTCAGCAAAATTAGCTTCTGTGACACAGTTCATTTGAACAAACCATACTATTTTTTATGCCTTTTGTGTGAAGGTTAAAGAACAAAACAGAAGAAGAGCTGTACTTTGGAAAAGAAGATAATAGAGAATAAAGGGAAAATATGGTGTGTAGTTTGCCCCTGACATGGCAATTCTGTTTTGTTAAACCTACAATCGATTTGTTTCTTCAATGAGACAATATTGCACAGCTTGACTCTCATCTCTCTGACACAGAAATGATTCCAGGAAGGTCCCCAGAGAGTTAACTGTTTCAACTGTAAAATTATTTTAAAAGTATTCATGAGTTCTAGGCCACCAACATCTTCCTCTAAAGAAAATTTCTCAAGTAAAAACATTCATTTGAGACTGCCCATTAAAATCCCATTAAACCCACTTAATCTCATGGGGATTTAGTTAAGAAAAAACAGCACTTTATGTACAGTCATTCTGAGTTAAGAACTCTGATGGCATCCCAGGACTGAAAAGCTGGATGTGTATGATACAAATAATAATAATCAATAAATAATAATTAAACAACATCCTAATCTGATATGTATTATACATGACCAGTTTCAAAATACCGTTAGCCTTTAATACTGCTGCTAGATATATAACTGAAGTGCCTTTTTACTTTAAATAACATGGTTTATTTTATAAAGACTTATGACAGCTGAGTTTGAAAACAAAAACATAAAATTATTTCATTCTATATTTCTTGTTCTCAAAGAACAAATTTGTGAAGGCCAAATTATGGGGCAAGTACAGAAGTGATTTTGTGATCCTTACTCAGCAACCCATTAACTTAAATAAAAGAGTTTTGCTTGAGTAAGGACTGAGTCAAAACTTCAGGGTTTAGTCCCTTTTGGTAACTTTATGGAAACTCCATAAGAAATTCTGCATTTTTAATAAGTTCCACTAACATCACTTTTCTATATGCTTCAAGTTAACCACCCAAATGAGATGGCATCATTTTATGTACCAGACATCCCACTGATGAAACACTTTGAATCTGCAACAGGCAACTTCCTCATTATCTGAGTTCAAACCATTTGCAGCTAAAATCAAAGGTTTGGGAACTCAGTGGTTCAGGATTGAGATACAACCTGTCAACTCTAGGTCACTCGTTCAAATCTGGCCGATGCCAGCAGTGACGGAAAGCTGTTCCAACCTGATGACAGCTCAGAAACCTATGGGAAATGGGCTGGGTGGTCACCGTCCAGTACCTCGTAAATAAGTGTTGCCTTAGCACCAGTTAGTACCTCTGTCTCAGCAGAGGCCAAAGACTGACCCCTCTTACCTCTGGAAGTGGTCCTTTTATGTCAAGAATGAAGATCATTGATGGGTTCTCGGTTGTACAGCCATGGCCCATGCTGTACCTGACGTGGGTAAACAAAGCATTTTGGTTAGGTTATGGTGCTGTCAACCTGGTACCTTTCACTAAAACTCCCTTTATAGACAAAAAAGAGTAAAGGGAGACTGTCATTATTGCAGCTGACATTTACATTAATTTGTGACTGAAAGTAACAGCTGGATTAGCATGATGCTTGTTGTCTTCATTTTACATTGCAGAGTCAGTATGGATCTGTTAGTAGCACTTTTGTGTTTAGGTAAGAAATGTTGGTCTTGTACCCAGTGTTAGAAAAAGCACTACAGGGAAACTTGCATTGTTAAAAGAGCCATCCTTAAAACAGAGGTCTCTTCTGACTCTTTAGGGTGGTCATCCAAATTCATTATTTATAGGCTTTCCTATGGTGTTCTTGACTGTAGTATATGATAATACAGTACAGGAGCATCTCACACACACATATGAATTTATCCTCATAAATCCCCATTCAGAGAGTATAATCCCATTTTAGAGATGGTGAACCAGATTACAGAGAAAAAGGTGCCCGCTTTAAGGCACCTTTGACTTATTTTCAGAGGTGCTCAGAACTCACAACTCCTAGTGAAGTGAATCAATGGGAACTGCAGGTGCTCCGCACCTTTAAGTGTCTTGAGTTGGGCATCCAACAATTGAAAGCTTTCAAGAATTTTTACACTCTTTGAAGTTTTGCCTTGTAATGGTAACATTGTACAGTATATAAATTTGTGTTGCTTGTGATTGTGTAACTAAGAGCTGGTCAATTTAGCAGGACCCATTGTGCTGAAATAATTGTTGGAAATCAAATGCCAAATAATACTTTATAAGTGCAAAGCATTAATTAGTTATTATAAATCCTTTATTCAGTCCTTATTTAACCCAAGCCGCCTGTCACTTGGGAACTTGCCGGAGCAGGAACCTCAGGATTTAGCCTACACATTAATCTTTCATATAAATCAAGATGTTATCTAAATACAGTCTGAACAAAGACTCAGGAAGCATGTTCATTCAATCAGGTAGCCTTTTAAAAAAGCATTATAAAGAAAAGTTCAGCTGTTAGTTTAGAATCTAGCATCCTTTTTCTTTCTTTTTCTTTTCTTTTTAATCCCAGTGGAGCAAGGATAGCAAACATAAAATATAGGCAAAGCAGAGACAGCTTTATCTCAGAATGTTGACACAGTTTAGTAAGTGGGAAGTTTACAGAGAAACAAACACCAGGCTGTGACAGTTAATGTTTCAATGCTGGTTCTCTCATTCCAACTTTGTAGCTGTACTGCAAACACACCTTACAGTTAATAATAAAAAAATACAAAAATGGTATGTTCTGTATCAGCAATATCTTTAAAATCTGTTCATTAGACCCTATTTTAAGTCTGCAGAGTTGGATTTTTTTATAAAGTATTCTCGGCGGGGCAATGATAGCGATTCCACAGTTAAGTCTGCATTAGGCTTCTGACTTTCAGAGAATACCAGCGCTATATCACGTATGTGTCTATAAATATTTTCCCTTGGTAAAAATACATTGCTGTATGTTTTGTCACTACACAGCATGTTTCTAAATATTACAGCAGACCTGCCAAAACTCCCTCCCTCCCTCATTGCAGATTAAACTAAGTCGGGGAAAGGGGGGGATGTTGTTTTCCTTTGTTTGTTTAGTAAAGTATTTCACTCCTCTGATGACAAATTTTTCAGTGAGTCATAACAAAGCTCACTCATCAGCACTCTAGTTCCGATTGTCACATCTGGAGAAAAGGGCGAGACACATTTCTGCTAAAGTATCAGAGGGGTAGCCGTGTTAGTCTGGATCTGTAAAAGCAGCAAAGAATCCTGTGGCACCTGACAGACTAACAGACGTTTTGGAGCATGAGCTTTCATGGGTGCATCCCAGGAACTGGGTAATCACCCACGAAAGCCTATGCTCCAAAACGTCTGTTAGTCTATAAGGTGCCACAGGACTCTGCTGCTATTTCTGCTAAAATAATACTTCCAGCTTAAGCCATTTGGCTGCACAGAATTGTAATTATACACGTGAGATTTTCCTTAAGAAAATAATTGCAAAACCTCCATTAAAAAATCGAGGGGGGGGAAATAACTCTTCCACTCTGATTTCTTCTATTTTACCCCACATGCCTAACGCTCTCTTCTCTGTGTGACTCAGGCTGCTCGGGGTTGGAAAGCGTCCAAGGCTTGATTTTTATTTTCAATGCACATTTCAGATCCAACTCCACAAACTCTTTGATCTTTCTTTCTGTCTCCTTACCCGGAAGAGAACCCTTGCTTGCTCAGCTGGGAGCTCTGAGCACACGTGGAAAGCCTGGCTCGTCTCCATGTTCTTGCCAAATTTAGTCACACAAAGGGGCCAGAAAGGGGAAGGAGGGGGAGAGAGGATGAAAGAGGCAGCCGACGGGACATCAAAGGGAGCTGCCGCCCCGCCCGTCCGCTCCCCGTACCCCGCCCTCTGCCTATTTAAGGGGAGGCTCTCAGCGGTGGGCTCTTCTCACGCAATGCTGCCTGTTCCCTCCTCTACATCGTCCCCTCTCCCTGTATCGCTGCCGGCTTACTGCTTCCCAGAGATTTGCCATGATCTCCCCCACCCCCATTTTGAATGGAAGCAAATTAGAAGCCTGTGTTTTGAATGTACATTTGTAGACAGGGTGGGAAAGGTGGCGGGCTCCCTGATGGGCATTTACTTTCTTCACAAACTTATTCCAGGCGGCCTTTCTGCTTTACAAACTTAACAATATTGGGGGTGGGGAGGCTTTGAGTTTCCATTTGCATGTGTAATCCCCCCTATTTTCTCTTGCTCCGCTCTTACCAAGCTATTAGGTCGCGGTCTCTCCTCTTTATTATTTGTGGCTGTTGGAAACGTCTCGTTATCTTTTGATAGAGGATTTACAGCCTCGGGTCGATTTAGTCATATCCTGATGTCAGACCTTGGCTAATACCCTCACTCTCATTCCAGTGATTTATCCCACTGGTCCATCCGCTGGTGTTTATTCAGCTCCGTTACCGATTAGTATGTTTCCTATAATTATTCTCCCGCCTCCAAGGCGAATTGAGCTTGATTATCTGGGGTGGTAAAAATGCAGCCCTTCATGCTTAAGTAATATTAAAAGCGCAGCTCACTTTCTTCCCCCTCGCTCCCCCAAAGTTCAGAGGCTGTCTCGAGTTACACCGTGATTGATTTGTCAAACAATGAACTGGCTCCTTCACTTGCACTGCACCAACTCTTCAGACCAAATCCGGAAGAATATTGGACCTGGCTGCGGCTGTGTGTGTGTATGGGGAGGGAAGAGGTAACGGTTAATACGGCCTGTTTCCATAGTTTATTGGGGGGGGAGGGGGATCTGATTGTCACCTGATTTGTTCTGTCTCCGTGTTTGCGATCTTTCTGTTTTCTCCTCTCTCTGCTCCTCACCCTCTATTTTAACTCTACGTCCCTGCTTTTGTTTGCAAGAGACTTAATTTGCCTTTTCCTCCTCTTCCATTTCTCCCTCCAGTCCTGCGAACTGAAAATACCGACAGCTTTGTGTTGTCTCCAGTCAAGTCTGGCGTTGGAGTTGAGGTTTCCTGAGTTTATCCTCTTGTCGTAAATCATTACACTTCCCCCCCCCCCCTTCTGCTTTCGAAAAGCTCCCACCAAAAAACTGCCAAGGGAAAAGCTCCAGCCCACATGAAGGGGGAAAAACTGGAGGGGGTGGCGCGAGGAGCCCTCTAACAAGGGACACAGCTCCCTTCTCTTTAATTAAACACACAGTTTATTTTTGTGCAGACTAATTTGGCAGGGAACTGCTATTCGGATTTTACCTACCCCCTCTGGCTATAAGGAGAAGGGCATCTCTCTGTGTAACACGGCAGAAGTGTGTACTGTACATGCCTCCACTTTTCCAACCACCCCTTTTGTTTGGACCTCCACAGAGAGGAAGCCTGCTCAGTGCCTGTACGTAAGGAAAGCAGAGAGAGAGGACAAAACACAAACAAATCGCTCACTAATTGTTAAATCCGCCAAGCGAACCTCACCTCCTGATAAAAAGAAACCTATAACATGCCTTCTCCCCTCATCCTCCTCCAGTATTCTGCATAGTAAACAACAACATCGACACATCTCATTGGGACTGGAGAGGATTTCAACAGGGCAACGTCCCCTCCCGCTGTAATGCCAGTTCCAATCGATTAGATACGTGGGCGTTTGCGTGTTGATTGGAGACCCACATGGTAGTGGTCGTGACAATTAGTATAGTCTCACACAGAATGTCTGTTCAAGATTTTTTTTAATCAGAGAAAGGTTGAAAACATCTTCTCCAGATTTTTTTTTATTCTTCATACCAAAACTATTTTATTCTGGATCTGTAAGCGAACCCTTTCAGCTACCATGAGTTCCCTTTAACTGGACGTGTGACAAGAGCGGGACAGCAATATACACAAATACAATCAAGCCACTAAAAATCACATGTGTATGTTAAAGAAAATTCCTAGAGCATCTAATGGTCTTCGTTAGTTTTCCAGAATAGAGGATCCCTGCTAGAAAACACCAAATGGAACATCTTCTCCTCCTCCTCTCTAAATTGGGTCCCATTAGGTAGCTTGAACTCATCCTTCTTGCCTGCAATAATCCCGAGAGCAAAGGGAGGTGTTCTGCAATGAGTATGGAAGTCCGCACAATTAACATGAAGGAGAAAATAGGATTTGAATTGGGTGTAGCTTTCAGACGTTACAAATAATCACTAACGTCTCTATTTTCCCAGCAATCGCCTCTTAATTACTTTACTCAACCCGTCTTCCATAGGGTGTTTGTTTAATTACGGAGACACTGCACACTTCAACTTCTTTTGGGGTCTGTATTTTGAATGTCTTGCTTTCTAATGTACTTAGTGCACTTGTTTAATAACGTGACAAACATATCCCCATTTCTCTTTTCCTATTTTCTTACCAGGGTTTGTTGGTTTTATATTTCAGCTGGATTTTAATTACAGTTTGCACGGGAAACGATGTAAAGAAAATATTTAACGTTTGGAATTTCATCCTAACTTTCATGATTATGTCACAGAGAGACAGGTTTGCCTTCTAGGTGTCTCTTATAAAACGTAAAATTATAATATGTTTAAAACGGATTGAAGATATCTTTACGTTTCTATTTCACCGTGTTCTTGAGCTTGTATGTTTATCAATTTTACAACGTCTATACAAAACATGAGTTGTGGTCTTCCAAAGCCAAAGTAAGTTCAGTTGGTTCTGCACAACATGATTTTACTACGCCACATAGATAGACTAATCAGAGTAAATGCATATTAGTGACATTTCCAAATACCCTGAACGCTGGTTGTTTTATACAGATACTCTGGATGCTGTTTAATACATAGGGGCTAACAATACAAATCCTAAATGAATGGGATAGGGAGGAGAGTTGATTGTCTTTTGCTATTCCTATTTTGTTTTTATTACAGAGTTTATTTTGATGACTTGAAACATGAGTCCCGGATGCCTGTTTATCTCATTGTCCGTTCAAGGACTACTAGCCAGGTACTTCCCTCAGTCAGTTGCTGGCTTGCTACGTTTAATGATGATCTAATAACTCTGCTCTTCATCTCAAATTACTGCAAACATTTAAAAAAATACTTAGTGCCCCTTTCCTTCTGCGAACCATTTAATGCGTGTGCAGTCCCTCTGCCTCCAAAAAGGGGGAGTCTAAAAGCATCCTAAAACAGCCTTGTTCCAGATTTGTCTGGGGATGTTTAGAGAACTATTCTTCGCCCTCCTCGGGGTGTGTGTGTTTGGGGTGAATTATAAACCTCCACCCCTAGAGTAGTAATTCCTTGCAGAGCCCCCCTTTGCGGCTCTGCATTATAAAAAATAAGCAACGTTACCGCAAGATGCTGACAACTTGCAAAATCCTCACTGGCTAAATGCAGACGGCCGGAGGTCTGCACCATGCAGGAGTTCTGCACTTTACAAAAGAAAGAGATTTTTTCCTCTTTTTCCCCCCTGCCTCCTTCCCCCAAGTCTCTTACTTTCTACCCTCTTCCCCCTCCCCCTTTCTGCCCTGGAACTGAATGAATCGATCGCTTTACCGATTCCTCGTTACTAGCTTATGACAGTCGAGGCGACTTCTTTGTATTTAACGAGAAGGCTGCCGCAGCTCTCTCCGCTGCTTGGCCGCTGGCTAAGCCGGGCTGCTGAGCGGATCCGTTTCCCGGCTCTCTCCAGAGTGTCTATCAATGCGCTGTCAATCAGAGCGGCGGCTTCTCTTTCATCTTCTCCCTTCCCGCCCCCGCCTTCTCTCTGTGGACGGGGCGGGGGCGGGAGGCGGAGTGGGTGGAGGGGATGTTAAAGTTACATTACAGACACTGGCTCCCACTTCGCTCCGGCGAGCGCGCTCGGTCCGTCCCTCTCCACTTTCTACCCGAAACATAGAGCGAGAGACGCCCAGGCCACGAAATTGTGTCCTCCAGGCTCCACGCAGTGCCTCGCCACCTTCCCCTCGGCCAGCCCGGGAGAGGAGGGAGAAGGTGCCCTGGGAGCGCGCGTGTGGATTGCTGGTGGCGCCCCTCAAGCCTGGCAGCAGCTGCACCTGGGGAGGCGAAGGGGGCCGCAGCTGCTGGGCGTCTCTCCTCCATGGGGTGCTCCATCCCCGGCCTGCAGCAGGCGGCTCGCGGAGACTGGGCTGGCACCCTTTAGGGGTTGTGAATGCAGAGGAGCCTTGGGCCGCTGGGACTCCTCGGGAGAGAACTTTTCCCTTCTCGCGCCGCCTGCGCGCCTGAGGGGGGTCGCTTTTCCTCGGGGGGGCTCAAGCAGCCCGGGCGAGCCGGGCACGGCGAAGGGGAGCGAGAGAGCGGCGCTCCGAGGGCAGCTCAGGCGAGAGAGGACAAAAGCAAAGAGTCTCGGTGGGTTTGGCTTTGCGCGTGTGGTGGCTATTGAGAGCTAGCGGTGGAAGCGCTTTCTGGGCCTCCCTCATCTTCCCCAACTCCCCGACAGGCAGGCGAGGACCCCCACTTAACTCTGGAGGCGAACTTTGTAGCGCCCCCTCCCCCCAGGAAAGGAGAGCCTGAGTGCTGGCCGGAGAACGCCCCAGCTCTGCCAGGCACTGGGCTCGCCCCTCCGGCTGCGCTCGCTGGAGCTCGCCGGCTAGCTTCCCCGCCCCCCCTAGCTGGAGGGGGAATGGGAGCCGCTCTTTTTAGAAGAGCCCCGGAGCTGCTTTTATCTTCTCCAGAAGGGCCCCAACTTCTCCAGACTTTTCTGTCCTCTTGCAGACACAACGGAAAGCGAGGGCGGAGGAAAGTGCATGTACCCCCGCCCGCGCACAGCAGCAGCAGACAGACCTTCCTTTTCCCCAGGTGGCTGTGCCTGCCTGGCCTTCCCCTCTCTTTCGGGAAGCTGGGCGGGGGGGTGAGACTAGTGAGGGCAAGCGGCTCGTAAAGACTTAATATTATTTATTCTTTTTTATTAGTATTACTCCCCGGGCGGAGCAGGAATTAAAGCGCAATTATGCCTCAGCTGCCGGGAGCCGGAGGCGGCGGCGGGGGGGATCCGGAGCTGTGCGCCACAGATGAAATGATCCCTTTCAAAGACGAAGGCGATCCCCAGAAGGAGAAAATCTTCGCGGAGATCAGCCACCCGGAGGAAGAAGGAGACTTGGCCGACATCAAGTCCTCTCTCGTTAACGAGTCAGAGATCACTCCCAACAGCAACGGGCATGAGGTAGGGGGGCCGGCGGGCGGGCAGCCAGCTGCGGTGCGGTTCGTGCGGCCAAGTGTTCAGAGACACCCTGATAGGGATCTGGGGCGAAGGCTCGAGAGACTTCAGTCCTGGGCTTAGGCCAGGGAAGACCAACACGCCCCTTCACGGTTTTGCTCATTCTAGGGCTCCGAAGCACCTTGATTCCAGCCTGGCCTCTCTGGCTCCACAGTTAAACACCTCGAGGGTCCTGGATCGGGTTCACAGATCGGGATGAATTAAAGGCGATACAGTCAAATGGAAGTAGCACTGTGTGCACCGCTCCTGGCACGTCTATTTTTAGTGAAGGCTTCAAAAATGCAGGGGAAAAGCAGGGAACGGCGGGGGTGCAAAGGAAAACAGGACGTCGTCAGCAGCCCAGTGAGACGCGGTTTTGACCAAAGCGCTTTGTAAACTAGTACGCCAAGTTTCCCATGAATGGGAGAGCAGGCACCTGGAAGTGTGTAAAGGGATGGGGGGGGCGGGAGTGGAAGAGCGAACACTGAGACCTTCTGTGCAAACCGGGCAAATGTGGGCAGAGCCGGGGCAATAGCAGTACTTCATTCAGTGCCGGCGGCTCTTTGATCTGCCCCCAGCTTCGGGTTCAGACCGTTGGGAGACCCGTGATGCTCGATTCTGCACGACCGCGTCGTTGCTCTCCCGGTCTGTCTTGTGTGCTCCAGCCCGTCTTGCGATAAAACCCCCTTTTTGGAGCCATGTGCTGTGCATTATCAAGTTTGTTCTTTGCTTAAGGGCTCCTTCGGCTCCAGCGCCTTGATAGTACGGTAAGCTACCAGAGCAGAGTAAATAGAGACACGTGGGTGCTTGTGGGAGGGAACCAACTAGACCTTTTACCTTTTCTCTTAAAGGGGAGGAGGGGGAAGAAAGTTGCAGATCATCTGTCAAACACAGAGGGTTGGGACAATTCATTGCATTGAGGAGTCAGATTTTTGTAGATGTTTCCCTCTTCTACCCGTGGGAAGAAGAGGGAAACATCTGATGCCTGAGATCTGATGCATTCAGTACATTAATTTTTGGTGTTTAAGTTTTAGTGGTGGATTTGGATAACAATCCAAGATTGCTGGACAAGATTTGTGCAGACTCAGATTTGAGTTTGATCGCATCTGAAAAATTTTGTTAACCAGTTTTTTTTTCTCCCTAATTGCTGCATTTCAGTTGGCAGTGATCCTAAGAAACTAGAATGAACAACTAATGGACTGCACTGGTGGAGTTAATATAGTGATATTTCTAGTAACTAATGAATGGGCATGGATTTTGGGGGGGTGGGGGGGAAATAGAAGGTGAATGTGTAGTAACAATATTGATTGGGAGTTCATTTGCAATAAGCTAATCTAGTCAGAAATTTCGGGTTGCAATACTGAGAATCAGCATTAGTAGTTAACGTTAGTAGTTACCTTGCTTTGAGTCCGGAAGTCTTATTTTTGACTGTAGATTAACACTGCCAGCTAACAAACAACCTTTCACTTGTAGTCAGAGTTGACATGCTGGTTCTTGGCTTCTACTGCAACTTCCACTCAGGGACTATCCAAAAGCTTAGCTGGTTTTTTCTCCGTTCCAGCCTGTCTTGTGATCAAGCCAAACTGCATACTGTAAAAATAGCCTTTTAAAAATTTAAAAAAGGAATCTGCATTGTTGCCTGGACATGTTTTAAGTGAGTGCTAAACACCTTTTTAGTGTGTATGCAAGAGGACCTTCTCTTTCCTTCATATGTCAGTTTCCATAGCCCAGAACAAGCAAGTTCATATGAGTCACAGGATCCTATAATAGCATTAGGCCTAAAGTAGCCATGAAATTTCTTTGCTAAAACCAAAGGTCAGAGCATTAATCGTAAACTCTTTAAAGGATTTGCACAAACTGTTTTGGTAGCAATTCACTAACATGAAAACAACTTAAGAACAAGGATGGAATTTTTGAAAGCCCATATAGTGGGAGCACTCAATTTTCATTCTTCTTTGGTACTAATGTAGGAATACTATTTTGGTTCCTAAAGCTTAAAGTATTCTTGAGAAATAAGCCCCTTTAGTAAATTTAGTGCACTACTTGTGCTAGAACTGCTTTGTAGAAGCACATGGTTATTAAATTTATAATAAAAATGACCATTCTCTGTTTCAGCACACTTCCTTTTTAGCATGAGGTAGGACAAATATACAATTTCTTCTCCTGACCTAGACACGTAATATCTTTTTTTGAAAGATCGAGTGCTTAGCAAAAGTGAATAGATATGCATAAAATACCCGTTTTAATGGTGGATTCTTTGTGGCTAGGTTTCCAGGCAAGCCCAAGCTCAGGAATCCTATCATGACAAAGGCAGAGAACATTCTGAAGAAGGTGAGATGTGCTTATTCTTTACTCTGCATTGTTACTTTATCTATGTCCCTCTGAGTGTACACAGATGTAATTGCCTTTTAGTAAGCAATCAGTTTAACATGTATATACAATATGTGATCTGTATTTATTGGAAAAAATCAAAACATTTTCAAAATTGAGCAAAAATGTGATTTTCTGTTTGTTCATCTTACTTAAGTAACTAAATACTATTTCAGCTGTTTGCCAACTGAAGCAAGTAGGCCAAACAGATCTTTTTGCTAAAGAAATAACTATTTTTAGAATATCAGTAGTTCATACATAAAATCTTCACTCTTCCCTCATTCTGAAAATCCTACTGAGTTATGTATATTAAGAAGTTGTATGCTCACTTTCCAACCCAAGTCTGTCACTTAAAAAAAAAAAAAAAAAAAAGCCTTAAAATCAGGAACAACATTCTAATGTTTTGATGTGCAAATTAGTGAACTCTAATACTTCATTAAGGAAGATGAGTGAAACTGACAATGTACATGTTTAGTTTAGAAAGCTGGACAGTAATGTACTATTATCTTCAGTATATTATTATAATGGGGTTAGCTGATAAGGAGGATGATCTCCATTAGAATTGAAATGAGAGTTCCACATAAAGTTTGGGGCTTCAGCTTTTCTTCAGTCCTGGTCCTTGTAAATAACCTTTTCTTATTTAAATAAGATATTGAACAAATTAGAAGTGGAACCCTCTTAGGCCCCAGTAAACAGTAGGGTATCCTTGTACACCAGCCTGTATTCCTATTCTCCTTCATCACTTTCAATTAGCATGACCAGAAAAATTGTTCATACATGCAGTATGTCACTTAGTGAAGGAAGTGGCTCTGTCTAACCATAATACTGCACTTTCCTGCAACCAGCTGTGTAACTGATGGGAGAAGTCCATATGCAGGACAATTCCAATAGATGCTACCAAAAATGAAAGAATTACTGCTTTATAAATTTTTATCTCCATTTGGTATTTGATGTCTGTAGCATTGCTTGCTGTTCATGCAATGAAAATGCACCAACACAGCCTAGAAATGGTGTTTCTCTTATGGCTTGTAAAAATTATGGGGGCCAAAACCAAAGACCACCAAGTAGCTTTAGAATCTAATGTAGTGCATTACGTGGGTGTCTGTTCTTCCAAGCTCTTATGCAAATCATCCTAGTCCAATCTCTGTGTTTGAATAGACTCACAAAATAGACTGGCTATGCTGAAGTCTTCCCATATTTTAAGTGCAGTTCCTAACAAATGCCTGTTTAATAAGCCATTGAAGGGAGTAATTGCTGTCAGAAATGCAATAAAAATAAAATGGAAGTCTCTAGCAATATGCACCCCTCCAGCACCTCCTCCCCAATATTTTTTTAAAAGATATTATGTATTTCTTACTGTAAAATGCCTCTAATGTACCAGAAAAAACTTAGGGGGTGGTAATTTAGCTTCTGCTTATTTTCTTTCCCAGGAAAACATCCAGATGGTGGTTTATACAGCAAAGGCCCATCATACTCTGGTTATTCTGGGTATATCATGATGCCAAATATGAACAATGACCCTTACATGTCTAATGGATCTCTGTCTCCACCCATCCCTAGAACAGTGAGTTACCTGTTATAGTCTTTGGAGAGACAAATTGCTTTCTGTTCCGTGTATTACACTTTTGATATTATGTTAAATACAACTTAAGATGAACAATGCATTGCCATTCTGTATGCTCCTTTCATTTGGTATATAAACTTCCTGACGATTTTGGTTGGGTTGGTGGAGGAAAAGCTGCAAATCTAATAACTGAAGTATCAAGTTTTGTGTTTGAATAAGGCTGAAAAAGATACTTTTTAATGTGACTTTGTGGAATAAATTGTGATGGAATGGTGTAAATGCTACCTTTTACAGTGACAGGAAGGACAGCGATACTACTATACTGGCTTTAGTTTAGCCCTCCTGCTTAGGAGGGAAAACAGAGGAATGGGGGTAGGAGTACTGGAATTGCTAATCTGTACATGACATTAAAAAAGAGCTGACAAATGTTTTTCTTCATCTACTCGTTCTTAGCAGCCTGTGTTAGGAATAAATATCAGCTGTGTGTGAAGTTGTCGGGTCTGTGAGATTGACTGTCACTAGGAAAAATAACCATAGTTGAAGATGTAGCATGTGAAACAATTGTGGATGAACTAAGATAACTGTGTAAGATGTAGTTGAGAGCAACTTTTGTGTTTGTGCTCTACCATGTGGTGGCCATTAGCCCTGATTTACTGTCAAGATGAGTAATATTCTCTGGTTGGTGTAGAAGTGTGCTTGATTAACATCTGTATACTAAATTCCCACTTGTTTTCTGTAAATTAGTGGGGATTTTTTGTAAATTTAATTCTAGTTGAGGAAATCACATTAGGAGAACTGCCTTGGAAAACCAGAAGTTCTTTGTCTCCTGTTGTAGAATCATAATTTCAGTGGAAAACAATTTCATACATTTTATTCATTGTATGCATTGCATTTTTTTGCTAATAACAAAGACCTAGTAAGATGCGAAAGTGTTTAGTTGGCAACTTCTCTACTCTATAACTTCATTTCTGTGGTTTTGGTAGGTTTTTTGAAACTTGTTTGATCTGTATTGGTATTTTGAACAGCAAAACATTATATTTAAATATTGGAGACAGTCTCCACCAAATAAAGGTGCTTGAATTCAGAATGACACAATAGATTCTGGCATTCTGAAACCTGCTGCAAATGCTTGTTTTATATTATGGAACCTTATTTACATTTGAAAGAGTAAAAACAAAGGTGTGTACAATATACTGCTTTTATAGTTTTATGTCTTAAACGTCTTCTTATTCAAGACAGATTTTTTTTCTTTTTAATTTCAGCTTGAAGGTCTATGTATGTATGCTTAATTTTGAAGCATTCAAACTACTCCTCTACCTTGATATAATGCTGTCCTCAGGAGCCAAAAAATCTTACTGAGTTATAGGTGAAACTGTGTTATATTGAACTTGCTTTGATCTACCGAAGTGTGCAATCCTGCCATCCCCCCCGCCCCCCGGAGCACTGCTTTACCGTGTTATATCTGAATTCGTGTTTATATCGGATTGTGTTATATCGAGGTAGCAGTGTATATCTCATGTGGTCTTTCTATACTGGCTTCTGCTGAAAGATATGTAAAATAAAAATTCTTGACTGATTAAACTGCAGTTCTGACTTGCTGACGAAAAGGATGCAGTCAGTTGGAAGTCTTTAATGCTCAGACCTATGTCTCCTTGAAGATCAAGGATTTAATAAGACCCTGTGCTACTTCCTCTACGTCCAAGAAACAATACATGAGTGCAAGTTTTGGAAGCAAAATAAATCCAACTTCTTAATGTTGCCCTATAAAAATGACTAGAGAATTTAAAATCTCAATGTTCTGTTCTTAAATGCATCACAGTGGGACATTAGTTATTTACTTGCACACTGCTAGTACACCTCTGCAGAAAGTAGAATAATTGATGTTTCAGACTAAATTGATCAGCTTCCTTCTATTGTAGAAATATTTGAGTTGATGTTGTGGGGGATAGAAAGCAGAATCATTTTATTGTAATACTCCCAGCCTAATGTCTAAGGGAGCATTTTAAAGCAACACCACAATTCCTGTAAAATAGTGTTCTTGTAATATACTAATGTTGACCATAAACTGAAATCTCCAGACTTAACCACAAGGCTACATACCTGAGTTAATCTTTTGTTTGTTTAAATGAACTGTCATCTTTTGTTTTTATACTTGACAGCTGTCTTTTAGAGTGTGTGTGTGTGTGTGTGTGAGAGAGAGAGAGATACTGCATCCAGAAGATTATACTCGCTTACTTTGCTATTAACCACAACCTATGTGGTAAGCAGTTATGCCTTCCCACCTCATCACTTCTGCTCTCTACCTTTGTTGGGCTTCTAACTGTCACCCATTCAACTTCCCTCTGTTTCCTTGCAGATAGCAAGATTGAAAAACAGTTTAGATAAGTCCGTTTAAGAGACCCCAAGCTCTCATCAGTGGTGTCAGTCTGACCATTTGTGTGTGAAGTAGCCTTGTGGTATACCTGAGATTCTTCATTTGCATAACAAAGCAGCTACTTGTTTACTGCATCTTGCCTGGAGGTGTTAGACAGAATTTGAAATCTCCTCAGGGTACTGGTATTTTTCACACTATCTGAACAGTCTGACTTGTTTATGTTCAGATAATCCAGTAAATGCTCATTTAAACTGAATGGATATTAGCTGTGGTGGCCCTTTCTAATTAACACAGTTTTATTTCAGGATATTAGATGCAAAAGTGTAAAACCAGCTCTTCCTTCAGAGGACAGGGATACAAGCTCGGGCCCTGATCCTGCCAATGCTGCATTTGCTTAACCCTATGCATGTGAATAATTCCACAGATCTTAATGGAATTAGGTACATGCATAAAGCTGTGCACTGTTTGTCAGCAGGGTTGGGTCATTCAACCATAGGTGTAATTTGACTTCTATATTTTGGGGGGGAGGGCAGTCAGGCCAATGGGGCTGCTCCAGCCCGAGGCTTGCAGTTTGGGGTGGGCAAATTGTGTCCAGGCATTCAACTTTGAACTTTTTTCCTCTGGATCTTTATGTGCCACACGTACAGTCCTGTATGCAAGGGCCAGGGGAGTACTAGTGATGTTTGTAGCTAAGTTTTCAAGGAGTTAATGTCAAGATTAATTTGATTTGGGAGACGAAGATCAATGCTGTCACTAATCATGCTTAGAAAAAAAGGCTGGGTGGAAAAAACTGTCAAGATTACTGAAAATTTCAGAACAATAAAAAATGACTTAAAATCTGATGTTTAAAACACTAAAATTTTCCTCCATGCATACTTTAATTAGAAACTAAACTCTATAGTAAAGTGCAAGATGTGTAGTAAACATCGAAAAAGGAAAATTAATGAGCTGATATTGACACTGTTCTTGACAGAGAGAGATGACAGTCAATTTTGCGTTCAATTCTACTAGGGTTAGGCTACTTTCTCCTCTTGTGTTTTTTTTCCCCCACCTTGGTAACTGATCTTTCATTTACTACTTGCAGAAAAACAAGATACAAGCTCTTCTGTACCTCCACTGCTTTAGAATAGAAGCCACTATAACAGTATACTCCTTATCAGATAGGTGGGTAGGCGAAAGAGCAAAGAAATACGTTTAGGTAGCTGCAGCAAAAGTGATGTGCGCACACACAATAATATGAAAACCACAATAACACCTGGTGAATATGAGTCCCGTGAGGTTGAGAGTTCTCTTAGTGGTTTCTCTTTGTTGGCACACAGCGTGGGTGTTGAAGACAGGAAAAAGTAGGTAGCTGTTTGTTTTTTGCCCTTTGAGTAAGATTACTTTCCGGTAGCGTTCTTGGAGCAAAACCTTCATAAAAACCTTTTGTATTTTTTAAATTCCTCAGTGAATTCCCACCATGCTATTAAATGCATCTCTTTCCTAGGGATTAGGCTTTATATTGTATGGTATAGAATTCCTCCAACTCTATTTCTGCCCTTCCCCCCTCTCTGCTAAGCATGTATGCACGCACATGTGAGAAAGTAAGAATTAGTTTAATGTCCAAACTGGTTTTTGATTAGCAGCTGAAATTATTAAATAAGCCAAAGAATATTCTCAAAATTTGCAAAAAGGCTTGGATATGGTCCACTATGGACAATGCATATGGAATTTGCTAGAAGTTCCACAGGAAGGAATTCTAATGTGGGAAGTAGTTAAAATGGTGTTCAAAATTTCCAATTGCATTTGGAGCCCGTATCGTGCAGGTTTTGTACAGGTGCACAAGACAGTTTCTGCCTTGAGGAGCTTATACCTCAAGAAAAGTGAAACAGAATTGAGAGAAGACTTAAGACAAAAATTGATTATAAAGACTAACAGTTTTGGTCATTGGGAGCTTCAAGAACAGGGTTGGGCACATGATTATGGAGTGTTTGTAGGAGCCTGAAAACAGTATGAGATTTTGGGGTGGGGGTTTGGTGCCTCTATATCCAGAGCAGAAGATAGCTCAGAACTTGAGTTCTTAAACTTACCTTTCAAGAAAGCAAGATTTATTCCTGAAGGTGTCAACGTTGGCACTTGCTGGGAAACTGGATATTCACCAATTTGAAAACCAGCCTAATTCAGGAATTATATTTCTAATGGATATGTTTTTGGTCGTGGTGCAAGATATGATGATGAGAGATGGGGGAGCTGGAATCAGTTGTTTGAGATCAAGACCTGTATGGGCCCTAGACAAAACTACTCCTCTTACACTTTTTTAAACCATGAACCCTTTTCTTCACCCCCTTTTCCATTCCCTCCCCCCCACCATACACAATGGTGGCATATTAGGCAGTGTATAAGTAAATAGAGGACTTCGTTCACCGAGATACTGTCAAGATACTCTTTCACCAGCAGTGAAATGCCACGCTTTTTTTTTTTTTTTTTTTTTTTAAGATAACGTTTGGGGTTAAGCAAATTCACTTATTAAATACTGTACATTTAAAAAATCACATTTGGAGCCACACAAAGCTTGGTACCTAAGTTGGTACTTCATTGGTACAGTCTGGATAGGAGTGAAGTGGGGCCCTTAGATCAAATATTGTTTTAAAAAAACATCATCAAAATATCGAAGTGTGGGCATCCAGCTCATACATGGAGGGGAGAAAAGGGAAATCCTCAGCATGAACAAGTGAACCTTACTATTTCAAGCATTCCTACCAGCTGGCCTGGCTCTGATCAGCTGTGATGCCTCATGGAGCATCAGTTTGTGATATCTGAGATAGGTCCTTTTGAAACAGAGAGATGAACCATATGGGGTTCAAGTTTCTTGTTTGTTAAACAAAGTACGCTGGGCATTTGGGAAGAGGAATGGGTGAGAGAGAACAGAAATTACCTGTGTACCTCCGGTTTGCCTCTGTTTCAAAGGACTACTGTAGTAGCTGTGACAATGTAGAATGATGCTCACTGGGGCCTTATGAAGGTTCTGTGCATATACAGAACACTTCTTTAAAGACAAATTTGTCACTTGTGTATTGACTGTCCTTCTCCAGGCATTAGTGAGGACATTCAGCACAGAGTGGTTTTCCACTGCTGCTTTCATTTCCATAAGCTGGTGCAATCAGGGTGACTCTTACCTAGAAACGAACTTCCACAAACTGACCAGTTGTTAAAAATCTTTACTGGCTGTGGAGGAATAGAAAGCAGTTGGCTTTGGACTGAGCTATAAATGTGGGTACGTGACTCTCATTGTTTTTAAAACTCTCATTACTCCGCTTTTGATTCTTCATGGCTTTGGTTGATCTGGTTATTTGTGACAATCTGTTATTTCCCCCTATAGCAAGAGGCTGTGTATAGACAAGTGAATTTAATGCAATGTTTAAAAACTAGAGACTGCAACTTTAATTTCAAGGAGGTTTTAAAAGTAAAATGTCATCCCATTGGCAGTGTATTCATCTTTTCTTTTTCAGTCATGCTTCAGAGAAAATGTTGATCAGAATTGCCTGTTGCAGGCTCTCAGTACCATGCAGGATCTGGCTCTAAAGAAACAGGCATTCATTTGTTATCACATCCATAATGTTAGAGGCCAAGAAGGAAGCATGAACCTCTAGAGTTCATGAATGCAAAAGGGGAAGAAATGTTGCCAAATACATGTCATACTCTTCAGTCATTCAGTCTGGATGTAGAAAAAGTGCAAGACTGACTTAGTAAGTTTCTAAAAATCTGTTTTAGGTATGAAAAGCTCCTCTGATATGAGAAGGAAATGTCACTAAAATAGTGAAGTGTCAGTATATGTTTTCTAAAAACCTTGTTGGATGCATGTGCTATAGTGATGAAAATTTGCCTCTTACCACTAGTATACAAGAACATTCACTTTTAGCTAATTTTGAGTTGTTGAATCACAAATAAAATCTCTTCTAGTACATAACTTAAGCCATGTCTAGATTAGCTAAATCACAATTAACTCCTGTTCTTATGTGGCATGGCTAAACAATGTGCTTGTGTATCTTAACTGGCCTGTGTGGATGAGGACAACGTGTTTGTAACGAATCTGCCAGATCACTACTATGCAATGTTACCAAGCCCATATGACAGCCAATAAATAGAGGGATCCTTCTTTCCCAGAGTAGAGAAGGAACAGCCTAAGTCAGAGGATGAGGTTGAGAGCCAGTGGCTTCATGTGAGCAAGAGTAGTAAGCCCAGAGGACGCAGTCAGGGAACTAGCTTCAGCGGGGAGGCTGGGCAACAGATAGCTTGAGAGATGGGCCTGAAAGCTGGACAGAGAAGTGGTCTTTTGCTGACAAAACACTAGCCATGTCAGTAGCAGCCTGAGGGGCCTTCATAGGTTTAGTTATCCTTGTAACCTATCCTGGACTGTCCTGAGCGGCTGGATCTGTTGGCTTATTGTTTATTATAAGCTAAAATCACCGTGACTAGCGTATTTGCACCTTGTAGTATTTGGCAGCATTAATAAAAAGAATCTTGTTACTTGAAGCATGGATGTTCAAGGGAAACAACTAAGGACCAGAGATCGCAGAGCCCAGTGCTTGGCACTTGTGGGTACGCTGCACATACTAGCATGCATCTAGAGGGGATTGGAACACCACCATACTTGCAGTGACATTACAGTGGGTTCATTTATGTTATGTGGGCTTGCCTTCACAGCTAAAAATGCTGTGGTGTTTCCACTGGGATGGAGGTCCGTATATGAATGTGTGCTAGCTATCCCAAGACTGAAGATAAGGTGCCTTAGTTTTACTGGTAGGGCAGTTCCTGGTGGGGGTATATAGTTGGCATTCTTGTTGGCAGAGAGGAACGGGATTAGACCGGGGTCGGCAACCTTTCAGAAGTGGTATGCCAAGTCTTCATTTATTCACTCTAATTTTAGGTTTTGCGTGCCAGTAATACATTTTAATGTTTTTAGAAGGTCTCTCTCTGTCTGTTATATAATTTAACTATTATTGTATGTAAAGTAAATAAGGTTTTTAAAATGTTTAAGAAGCTTCATTTAAAATTTAAATTAAAATGCAGAGCGACCTGGACTGGTGGCCAGGACCCAGGCAGTGTGAGTGCCACTGAAAATCAGCTCGTGTGCTGCCTTTTGGCAGCCGTGCCATAGGTTGCCTACCCCTGGATTAGACTGTGCAAGAAGTCTGAATGTCATTCTTGCCACTGGTATTGATCCATCGGGATCATTGGTAGGTCATTGTGAAGAAGCTTGTACAGTAACTCCTCACTTAGCGAAACAGTGTTAAACTGGATGTCTTTATTAGGTTGCTGATCTACTAGAGAACATACTTGTCTAAAGTCGTGCAATGTTCTGTTTGGCTTGCTCTCCGCCCACCCGCCTGGTGCTTCTGCCGGTGAGCAAGGTGGGGGCTTGGGGGCTTGCCCCTATCTGCCTGCCCAGCTTTCCAGCTGGGAAGTGGGCAAGTTCCCAGCAGGAGCACCAGGCAGGCAGAGTGAGGCAAGCCCCCATGCCCTGACTCTGCTATGCTCCTGCCTCAACCAAGTTTCACAATCATCATTGGTGTGTATTAAATTGTTTTTAAAATTATTTAAAACTTTCACTGTATATGTAGATAATATCCTTTGTCTGGCAAAAAAAAAAAAAAATTCCCGGGAGCCTAAATCCCCCCATTTACATTGATTCTTATGGGGAAATTGAATTCGCTTAACATCGATTCACTTAAAGTAGCATTTTTCAGGAACATAACTACAACGTTAAGCGAGGAGTTACTGTATAGCTACTTTGTGAGCTATTCCTACCCTGGGTGTCCAGGATTATCCTCTCTAGTTACTGTGCTTATGAGGGCCAAAACTAAATTCATATTAAAATTACATGCAAAATAACTTAATTTAGCAGCCTAATAGTTTCTATTTTGAGACTCTAATCTTGTGGGATAGTTTGTTTATTTTTGACCTCCCACTTCTAAGGAATCTGTCCACTCAACAAGAAAGTGATTGAGCACTTAAATAGAAATATATTAATTGAATCTTTGGGCTTGAACTAAAAGTACAGTAGTTAGTTAATGTGTGTCCCAGCTGTGATAATCAACCAGGAATTGTCCACTCCTGTGAGAGGAAAATGGCAATGTGAATGATTTTAGAAGAGCCTGGGTGTATTCAGCGGACATGTGTGTTCACTGACTTAGATTCCGATGGGTAACTAAAACTGTAAATTCTTTTTTAATGAAGACATAAGAACGGCCATATTGGGTTAGACCAATGGTCTGTCTGGCCACTCAGACAAAGGATACTAGGCTAATAATGCTGGATGCTTCAGAGGGAATGAACAGAACAGTGCAATCATTGAGTGATCCATCCCATCATCCACTCTGAGCTTCTGGCAAACAGGATAGGGACCCTTAAAGCATGGTGTTGCATCCCTGACCATCCTGGCTAATAGCCATCGATGGACCTATTGTCCACAGACATCTTGTTCTTTCTTTTTTGAACCCTGTTATGCTTTTGGCCTTCATCCTCTGGCAAGGAGTTCCAAGAGATTGACTGTGTGTTGGGTGAAGAAGTACTTCCTTTTGTTTGTTTTAAACCTGAGGCCTATTAATTTTATTGGGTGACCCCTGGTTCATGTATTATGCAGGAGTAAATAACACTTCCTTGTTCACTTTTTCCACATAATTCAAGATTTTATAGACTTCTATAATATACCTCCCCTTAGTCCGTCTCTTTTCTAAGATAAAAAATCCCAGTCTCTCTAATCTTTCCTCATATGAAAGCGGTTCCACGTCCCTAGTAATTTTTGTTGCCCTTCTCTGTATCTTTTCTAACACCTTTTTTGCGATGGGGCAACCAGATCTGCACACAATAGTCCAGATGTGCATGCCACAGATTTATATAGAGGCATTGATATTTTCTGTCCTATTAGTTACCTTTCCTAATGGTTTCTAACATTATTGGCTTTTTTGGACTGCTGCTGCCCATTGAGCAGATGTTTTCAGAAAACTATCCACGAGTCCAAGATCCTTCTTGAGTGGTAACAGCTGATTTAGGCCTATTCATTTTGTATGGAGAGTTGGGATTATGTTTTCCAATGTGCATTACTTTGCATTTATCAGTATTGAATTTCATCTGCCATTTTGTTGCCCAGTCACCCAGTTCTGTGACATTTTATTTCTGAGCTAGGAAAATAATCTTTTCAGATAAGAACTTAATTGTCCTCCTTGGAGATGAAAGCGGACTTAAATGTCTGTCCTTGTTTGCTTGTTTTGTTTGTTTGTTAATGTAGTTGAGAATATGGCTAAGTAGTCAAATTTGGCTAGCACAGACCATCATTACTAAGTTACTTAGCTTTTACTGCATCTTTATTAACTGTAATTTAAATAGCGAACATACTGTTGACACTACCTGTAACCTTACACTTTTGCGTATAGAACCATTTTGGTTGTATTTATTATGTGAGACAGGGATTGATGTGCTCCCAAAGGTTTTAATCCACACAAGTGTTTCTGTAATCAACACTCAGGGCTTCATTTCAAGTGCCACTGCATAAGGGTTTAGGTAGATCCTACTTAACCCGAACTGATGCACCGAGTCTCTTGGGATTCTGTGATTCCACTTCACAGCATGTAGGCACATATGCCTTCTAGAAATTTTCTAGACTTTATGCCAGCAGTTGCTGCAGTGTGTGGGTGGGTCATGGAGGGAGGGAGGGGGTAATGAGGACTATGGGGAATCCTAGTAATGCTGTCTCAAATAGCAAAATATTTTTTGTTTGGGAGATGATCCTTTGTTCACCTTTTTGAGGATAAAGGAAGCTTAAAATGTATTTTAATGAAAATATTTTTTTATTGCAGCAGAACCTAAAGGCTCCACTATGCTAGACTCTGTACACACTCACAAACTCTTTAAGACACTCTCTGCCCTGCTATCTAAACCTACTGCAAGTATTAAAACAAAGGAAAAAACACACCAGAGAGTGACACTTAGCAGGATTTAAAAGCCTGATGCTGAAAGGTGAAGAAAGTTGAATTCCCGCTGATGTCATTGTGCAGAGAAAAGTAGAACTCCCATCTTGGCTTTGGGCCTTACATGACAAACCTTGGCAGTAGATGTAGGACAGGTGCTGGTGCTAGGGATGAGATGACAACCAGTCTGGCAGTGCCCAAATAGGTATCTGGGAAGGAGCACAAACAGAAAAAAAAATGAATGTGGTCTAGTAGCCTTTGTAGGGTATGGATATAAGGGGAAGATAAATGTATTGTAGAAAGCTCAAAAGAGGTAAAGTTGGAGGTTATGTAGCTGTAAACTTCCAGCTAAAGGTTCATCAACTGCTCAGACGTTTTCTCGGGGTTTGTCACTCAGCTACATTATGGGGTTATCATTCCATTTTGTCTGTTTTATTTTTCTTATATAGTAAAACAATGTCTTGAGACTAAGCGCTCATGAAAGTGACCTGGGTGGCATTTTCCCCCACAGTTCTTGTATGTTGGCACCTCTACCCACTTCCCTGCTTTTAATTTATGGCCTGTGTTATACAGATCAGAATAGATTTATCACAAGACCCTTCTGGCCTTGGAATCTATGAATCTAATAGTGTCTTAGTGAGGTCTAGCATTAAAAAGGCATGTTGCTTTTTAGAATTACACTTGCAAGGGAAAGTCTAGAACATGGTGGTAATATCTGGTGCTGAATGTTTGGCAACAAAGAAGAAACATGAATAGATAATCTGTTCAACAGAAATGCAAACGTTGAGATGGATGAATGGTGTAAGCAAGAAAGACCATGTGAGGAATCTGTATACAAGTAACACCAATAAAGGAAAAAAATGAGGGAGTACAGGCTCGGATACTTTGGTCATATAAAGCGCAGTCCTGACAACTATGTGAGTAATAGCCAGCAGATCAAAACTGAAGGATAAAAGGCAGAGGAAGACTCAAGAAGTGGTGGGATGTCACAAAGGAAGATGTGTTAGCAGGTGGTGTGATAGAGGATATGGCATTGAGCAGAGTACGTTGAAGCTGAGGACTTGTAGAGTGGATGCCGTTTGTGGAATTAACACAAGAAAGAAGACGCTTCAGAAGTTACAGTACAAACCACTAACTAGTGCAGTACTTCATTTTAAAAATGTAGAATATGTAGCTTTATTTACAAACAAAATTGCCTCCATGATGTGGATCTTATTTGCTAATTACAAAGTTCAGTAACATGCCGTGCATGTGCTGGCCATTAGTGAGGCTCAACTGCAGTGCTTTAAAAGACCCAAACTTTGCTGTTTTGAATGATTATATCATGTTGTAGTTATTGTGGTACCATGGCTGTGAGTGGATTTGGGGGCGGGGGGTATGGTGAGGGGAATGAGACAGATCGGCTTAAAACCAAACCGACCAGCATATTGTAATCATGATTGATCCCACCATGACTGCAACTTCGCTGGAGTAGTCTAAAAGCAGTCTTGCTGAGGAAAGCTTGGCATTTGTCCTGCTCTGCAGAGTAAGGCTATCTCTTCTGCTGTGATGCCATTTTTAAATTCACTTATGACTATTTATGACTAAGGAGAGTAGGGATGGTTGTAATAGGCTACTTTTACAAAACAATTATCTTTTCACCTTTCTGATATCACACTTGCCCCCTTTTAACATGACTAAACTCCAGATTCTTTTGCCCTCAGAGTACGGCCTATTTATTTAGACTTGTAACACTGCTTCAGTGCATTCAGTGGTGCTTTTTTTAAACTGCTTGTACTGGCACGGGTCAGTGAAGCAGAAAGCAGACTGAGGTTTGACTAGTCTAATTTCATGTAGAAACTCCTGAGTGTTTCAGGAAATGCTGATTTCTGGTATCGACTGTTATATGTGAATTCCCTGGTAAAAGGAGTAAAATTTTGCTGGACTATATCTGCAGCTCCTTCCAAAACTCTAACTGCTCAGTTTCATTTCGGCTTTGTCATGTCAGTATATGCAGGGCAAGATCAGACAAGATACTGAGGCCTCTACAGATAACAAGAATTTGCAGACCTCTGGGGAATAGGCAAAGGAGGAACAGTGGAAAAACTTGCAATGAGCTTCCTTCCTCCACTTTGAATATCTAGGGCTATGCAGACCACAAGATACTGTTAGTCCTGGCAATCTAGGATTTGGAGACAGATGGCTGGACTAAGCACAAATCAATAACTTCCTGAGGGGGAGGGGAAAGAACGTTCCATACTTACTGTCTGATTGCTGGACTTCAGGAGGTGGCTCACCCCTCACCCAGTTGCCTTTCATGGCCTTTAGAGCGGCATGGTTCCTTCCTCTTTCCACTGATGATTGACTGCTAAAATAGAGCTGCCAGCTGGGGGAAGCCAAGCAATTCAGATTCAGCTTCTGCAAAAAAATTTTCTGGGACTGAGTGAGTTCAGGTGAGAAGGAACACACTTTTTATTCAGTGGAGCATGATGTCATTCAAGGGTACCTAAATCTTAGTGGGGATGGGATGGCTGCAGAATGCCTAATCTAACATTCAGATTGCTAGAGATGGCAATACAAAACAGCTTCCCTGTAAGCCAGCAACTGCAGAAGTTTTTAGGCTGGATTGAGCCTTTCAGTGAACATATTTGTAGACTTTATTCCAACATACAAGAATCTTTATATAAAAAACCATGTGTAAACATGTGCAGTGCTAATTGAGGACATTGTGCTATATCTGATAAGAATTACAAAGGAACTTTTTTTTTGTTTTTAAAAACAAACCGAATAGCAAAATAATAGTGCAAAACACTTTCAGTGTTAAGTGTCTCTAGAAACACATATAGGTTTGTGGGTTTTTTTTGGTTTTTTGTCCCCTCCCCCCCAAGGGCACAAATGGTGAAGTAGCTGTACAGCATCAGGTAGATATGGCCTTACACCCACATTTGCTCCTCCAAAGCTTAAACCAAAACCTTGATATTTTTATTCAAGCTCTTAAAACTTATCCCGTTCTTACCTGCCTGCTGGGGAACTAAAGCAATCTCTTAAAAGCTGAGTGTCTGACAGGAACTGTCACTTCACTGAAATAGTGATTTGGGTTGTTCGCATTAGACCTCCTCTTTTTCCTTCACTTTCATATCTCATACCCCTTGCGACTGGGAGAAGAGGAAGTCTGTGACTGGTAAACATTTTAACTAAATTGCGCAGGTGGGTTATTGCAGTGATCCCAACCCAAGGAATAAAGTTGGGCTCTCAAACTGGGGGTCATGACAACAGGGGGTCATGAGGTTATTTTGTGGGAAGTGCGAACTGTCAGCCTCACCCCTATATCCTACTTCACCACCAGCATTTATAATAGTGTTACATTAAAAAAAAAAAAGTCTTTTAATTTATAGGAGAGGGGGTCGTGCTGAGAGGCTTGCTGTGTGAAAGGGGTCACCAATACAGAAACTTGAGAACTGGACTAAAGCGATAAGGCTCGAAACTGCATCTGAAACTGGGTCTTTGTGTCATTAAGCTTTTGGACTGGAGAGTGACTGGTGTATGGATGAACACAAAGGAAGAGAATAAACAGGATATGCTTCACTCAAATTCCTTCACCTAACTTTTGTCTAATGTACTGGATTTTTTACTGGGAACGATTGCAGTGCATGGCTGTAAGATAGATGGCATTTCTTATCAGAATGACAGGTAAAAAGTTGTCTGACTGTGTTCTTGCTAGCAAAGCGGTATTAACAGTCTACCATAAGGACCCTAAGTAGAGGAGGCTAAAATATTTTGTTCAAAACTTTCTTGACAAAGACCTTTTGGGGAAAAATAAATTACAGAAAGCTTTTTCCTCAAAAAAACTTACCAGTTTTTCCGCAAAACTGATTTGTGTATGTTTAAGTAGAGTTTTTAGGTTCCTTCCCGTTTTTTCCCAGAGGAAAACGGATGAAGGTGTTTTTGTGTGTAACACTTCGATCTCTGGCTCCTTTTCTTTGCTCATATACTTTTGTTGTTGGCCTGCGTTGTCCACAGTAGAGCAGTATTTATCTCAATGACAGAATCAAATGTGTATTTCCCCAACTAAAGAGAACTCATAGCTCAGAAAAATTGACTTTTACCCCTTCCATTGTGCGTGGAGTTAATGGTAATATGTATAACAAAGGTGTATCATCCTTTTATGTGCCATGTAGGCTTGTTATAGGAGGTATGGGTTAAGGCAGCATTCTTGGGATTCAAGGCCAGACACTGCACTGAATCAGAGCCCTCTCACTCCGATCATGAATCAGCAGGTGTGGAGGGAGAGGTTCACAGTAGATGGACTGGTTCTTCACAGCCTATCTTCAGGAGAGCAGGACTGGCCATGCAAGGCTACCAACTTGTTTAGTAGGGTTGGTGGGGATGAGAGGGACTGGATTGGAGCAGAATACAGTTTCACTGTATTTAACAATAATAAAAAATGCTCATACAAAAGTGCTGAGCACCATAATAAATCTGTGATAACCACACACCAGGATAAATCTCGCGCTCTCTAAATTCACACTGTCAATAGACTTAAACTTAACTTCATTTGATTAATTATCTTGGCCAGCTAACAAAATGGAAAACCCACTTGTTGCCCCTGTTACCCTCCAGAAAAATTATCCCTAAGAACGTATCCTCAAAGCCCTGTAATATATAAATGGCTTTTACAATATGTCCAGGAAATCAAAATTGGACCAACATGTTCTGCACCAGCTTCAGCCTTTGAATGGCTTTAAGGAGTAGCCCATGGAGAACACATTACAATAGTCTAATCTTGATGTGACAAAGGCATATAACAGCCAGGTCTGCATCCATAAGAAAGAGGGACTAGAGCAGAGAATATTTCCTATCAATAATCCCCAACACAAGGGTCACTATGACTAAAGAAATAAAAAAACAAATGTTAAAACAATGCAGGAAAAAAGAGGAGTTGGCTTGAAAATATTATGAACATCCATTTATTCCTTTTTTAAAGTTGCATTGCTTATATTCTTACATATTCTTCCATTTCTGCATTAGTGCACCCACACACTTAAGAAAATTTTAGCTGGCAACTGATACATTTCTATTATATTCCTGTTATATTTTTAAGATAGCTGCCATCCAAGTTTTTGATAATGGTAAAAACTATTTACCAAAATACCCGGTGCTGTGCATCTGTGTCCAGAGTACTGTTTCAGAGTTGCGGTGTGGTTATTGATACTGCTACTCTTCTTTTCTCCTTACGTCCTCCTCACTTCTGTTTCCTCAAATTGTTAAACTTCAAAGTTTTTTTCCAGTAATTTATCTGGTTTATGCAAGTTTTTTAAAATCAGAATCTGGAAAAATTTGTCTTGATAAAGACAAATCCAGTTTGTTTTGGTTTGCACTGTCAAAATTTGTCATGGTGGTTTGTATGTGAGTGTTTGGCAATTGTAAAAACATTGATGTGGCAGGAGTAATTTTAAGATGGCATAAGTGTGGTGTGTGAGAGAGAGAGAGACTCTGACTGTATAGGCGCTTCTGTGGAGAAAAAGCCTCGAAGGAAGCTGCTCTGATTTTTTTTGTTTTTGTTTTTTTTTTTTTTGTTTTAAATCCTTT
This sequence comes from Chelonoidis abingdonii, assembly GCF_003597395.2. NCBI lineage: Eukaryota > Metazoa > Chordata > Testudines > Testudinidae > Chelonoidis > Chelonoidis abingdonii. Next base: position 32,004,230 of record NC_133773.1, read on the forward strand.
AGATAACTAATGAGGATTTTATGCATTTCTAAAATGAACACGTGATGTATTACAAATGCACGAATGAACCATTGTCTGCTTACTACAAGAAGATGGGAAGGAGAGACCATCCTTAGGCATCTGTATTATTTCACCTTACATCAGGTGCTTAGACAGTAAAAATATTTTCTCCAGTTTGACTTGTTTATCCATTTGTATTTTTACTGAAGTCTCTATGCTTGAAAAAGCAGGTGCATAATGATTGGCTCATTTTGTGTGGTCCAAGCTATAAAATACTCCTTCTGTTCTTTCCATATGAAAAACATGTTTTTAATTGTGTGAAATGTGTATAATTTGTGTACTTTCTTTTATTTCATATTAAAAACAAATGCTTCCCTCCCTTAACTTTGCACGTTCCAAACAGACTTGTGAAAATAAGTCATCTTTCAGCTTTTGTTACTTTAAAACAGCTATTGGTGATGTCAGAGTCAATACTAAAAGCATTAAGAATGCTGGCAGAATGTAATGCAGCTGCAATCCAACATGATGTTAGAAATGGGGTTGAGAGCATAAAGGCTTTCCATATTCCCAGGGCGCACAACTGCTTGCGGCCTTGCTTTGATCTCTTCAAAGGCTGCTGCCTCCTCCTAGATGGAGAGACTTGGCTGCCACTCGCTTGCATTGAAAAAAGGCAGAGGTCTCTATTCAGGCAGAAATCAATCATTGTGCAGAAACAATTATGTGTAATTCAACCATCATGAAAACAGGACGAGATTATGGGTTTGTTACCTGAGTTACTGTGTGGAGATGGTGAACAGAGAACGCTGGAGTCCTGCTGACATGCCACATCTTGATGACAATTATAGACATATGAATGATGTGGGCAGGGGAGGCATGATGACAAATGCTGGTCACGCTGTCCAGCAGAGCAGAAAATGAGGTTACAATTGGGAGATAATGTTTGCATATGTAACCATGTTTCAGAAAGCTGGGTAAATTCAGGGCGTAGATGAGATGGGCTGTCATAAACAAGGGGCGGGTGTGTGTAATGTGTATTGGCTTTCTGTAATATAAAATATATCACCAGTATAGGAAATCTGAGTGCCTGCTTTATTTATTTAATTTATTTATTTATTTATTTTACAGAATTGATTATTTAAAACATCTTAGCAACCTTTGGGGAAGGGAAGGAAGAGAACTGCAAGGTGAAGAGGGAATCTCAGATCATTTCAAAGGAAGCTTAATGTAGAAATTACTATTTTTTAAATTGTCCATTGATTTGATTTCCTATCTCAGAATGTTTTGTGTTGACACATTACTGCTTCTGCACAAATGTATCTCCCACTATCTCCCCCTTTTTGTGGGGTATTAAGTTAATTTCATATGATTCATCTTCAAGTAATTGTGTGTAGTGGTTTTGAGACTTGCATGGTAGTGTTTTTGGTTGTGGCAATCTCGTACGTAGTATAACGTGACCTGTAATGATGTACTTATGTTTGGAATAAGGGTCTCTTCTCACCACACACCTCCAGTAGTAGTCTGCGGTTCACAAAGTTTCTCTTTTAAATAAGTCTTCATGATGACTAGTGTATATGCCAGTACTTCTTATTCAAAATCTTGTTACCTACAATATAAAGCCTTAAAGTAGCCTTTCTTTCCCCACAAAAGCAAAATAAAACACATAGATGACTCATTATAAAATAGTATCACTGCTTAGTTTGATACACAGGACTAGATTTACCTTTTATGCTGCTCAAGCTTAGACATCAGAGGCGTGAGAGCTGCTTTGAGTTACAGAGCTTCAAACAATAAGTCAAAACAAAAAATCAATCCCTCCGGTCCTTGGGTGCAGTTATCTAAAGATAAAAGAGAAAAATAAAGTTATGCTAAAGCAGATAGAGGAAAGGAGCAGATATGCCAAGGAAACACAGAGGACAAGTGCAGAGTTGAAGTGGGCCTAGTGTGAGCCAACATCAATGAAATTTTATCTTATCAAAAAGTTTTAGGGTTGCCAATTCTTTTCAAACTGGATCTAGTCTGCTCCAGAGCTGCCTGAAGCGTTGGCTTCAGTGCAGTTGCTTCCCCTCACCCCCTTAAATATAACCACACAAGAATTAGATTGCATGTTAACTTTGCTGCAGACTTCAACAATATACAGATCCCCCCTGGGCTACGCAAACCAGATTTAGGCAAATTCGCACTTATGGAAAAAGTTCTGTAAGCTAGAAAGTTTGGTTTGTTTGTTTTTTTGGAGGAGGGGTTGTGTAATTGTTGGGTATACGTGTCCAACTTATGCAAAATTCGAGTTACGCGAGGTGGTGTGGAACAGAATGCTTGCATAAGTCGGGAAGTGTCTGTATGAGGGGTTCTTATAGTCCCTTGATATTGTGTGTATAAATGCAGACTTTTTAAAAAATCTTTAGTGAAAGATACAAACTTAAATGAAAATAGGGCTGTCAATCACAGTTAACTCACACGATTAATTGAAATGATTGTTGTTTTAATTGTACTGTTACACAATAGAGAACCAATTGAAATTTATTAAATATTTGGGATGGTTTTTCTACACTTTCATATATTGTATTCTATGTTTTAATTGAAATCAAAGTATGTATTGATTGCAAATATTTGCACTGTAAAAATGATAGTATTTTTCAATTCACCTCGTACACTTCTACCCCGATACAACGCTGTCCTTGGGAACCAAAAAATCTTACCGCGTTATAGGTGAAACTTCATTATATTGAACTTGCTTTGATTCGCCGGAGCATGCAGCCCCACCTCTCCGGAGCATTGCTTTACCACGTTATATACGAATTTGTGTTATAGCGGGTTGGGTTATATCGGGGTAGAGGGGTACAAGTACTATAGTGCAATCTCTTAGTGAAAGTGCAAATTTACAAATGTAGATTTTTTTTTATTTTGTTATATAACTGCACTTGAAAACAAAACAATGTAAAACTTCAGAGCCTGCAAGTCCACTCAGTCATAGTTCTTGTTCAGCCACTCACTCAGACAAACAAGTTTGTTTACATTTCCAGGAGATAATGCTGCTTGCTTCTTGTTTACAATGTCACCTGAAAGTGAGAATAGGCATTTGCATGGCACTTTTGTATCCGGCATTGTAAGGTATTTATGTGCCATATATGCTAAACATTTGTATGCTCCCTCATGCTTTGGCCACCGTTCCAGAGGACATGCTTCCATGCTGATGACGCTCATTTAAAAAAAACAATTGTAAATTAAATTTGTGACTGAATTCCTTGAGGGAGAATTGTATGTCCCCTGCTCTATTTTACGCACATTCTTCCATATATTTTGTTATAGCCGTCTTGGATGATGACCCAGCAGATGTTCATTTTAAGAACGCTTTCACTGCAGATTTCATAAAACACAAAAGGTACCAATGTGAGATTTCTAAAGATAGCTACAGCACTCCACCCAAAGCTTAAGAATCTGAAGTACTTTGCAAAATCTGAGAGTGACAAGGTGTGGAGCATGCTTTCCGAAGTCTTAAAGAGCAGCACTCCAATGCGGAAACTACAGAACCTGAACCACAAAAAAGAAAATCAGTCTTTTGCTGGTGACCTCTGACTCGCGTAATGAAAATGAATACGCGTCGGTCTGCACTGCTTAGGATTGTCATCCAACAGAACCCATGATCAGCATGGACTCATGTCCCCTGGAATGGTTGAAGCATGAAGGGACGTATGAGACTTTAGCGCATCTGGCATGTAAATATCTTGCAATGCGGGCTACAACAGTGCCATGAGAACACCTGTTCTCACTTTCAGGTGACATTGTAAACAAGAAGCAAGCAGCATTATCTCCTGGAAATGTAAAACAAACTTGTTTGAGTGAGTGGCTGAACAAGAACTATGACTGAGTGGACTTGCAGGCTCTGAAGTTTTACATTTGTTTTTTGTTTTCGAATGCAGTGGTTTTTTTTGTACATAATTCTACATTTGTAAGTTCAACTTTCATGATAGAGATCACACTACAGTACTTGTATTAGGGGAATTGAAAAATACTATTATCATCTTTACAGTGCAAACACTTGTAATCAAAAATAAATATAAAGTGAGCACTGTACGCTTTGTATTTTGTATTTGAAATGTAGAATGCATCCAGAATATTTAAATAAATGCTTTCTATTAACAGTGCAATTAATTTTTTAATCAATGGTGATTAATTGTGATTAATTTTTTTAATCGCTTGACAGCCCTAATGAAAAGTGAGGCAAATCTCTGTAGTGCTTTTTCTCCCTCAAAATCTTAAATTGCACTGAAAAGAGAAATCTAGGTTTTTCTGTTTTCAGTGGATAAAACTGAAATTTAGTGTGTGCCAACTTAATGAAGAATTTTTAGTTAGCCTAAGTCATGTACCAAGGCAATGCCTATGGTTCAGGGGCTATAGCAGTACAGCTATGGCAATCTAGTTATGCCAGCATAACCCCATAGTGTAGATATAGCCTACAGTGAAGAAAATGTGGTGTTGTCCCCCCCGCCCCCGAACACAGTAGGAACACCTCCTTCCTGACCGAGGGTAGCTAAGTTGTCAGAAAAAGACCTAGTTGCATCTATGCTGGGGGTTAGGTTGGCAAAGCAAAGGTGCTCGTGGCGGGTGGACGTTTGACATAACTATGGAGTTTTAAGTGTAGACCAGGCCTTAATATCCTAAACCCCAATCTTGCACTGGGACTAGTCCCACTGAGGTTGCAGAGTATAAAATTAAGCACATTCCCTGATTCTGCTAAGACACGTGCTTTGCTATGTATGCAAATGTAGCAGAGTTTAAAACCACATTCAAAAACAAACCTGTTAACTTTGCTGATCACATACTTGCCACCATAATTGGACTTTGGTATCACAAAAACAGGTGGAAAATATATTATCATGTAATCATGCTGTGTAAAATAGAATTGGTCTAACTAGGTCTGTTAGTACTATTTTTGTAATGAGCATTTTAAAAGAAGAATGCAACTTTGGGTACGTCTACACTACAGGATTATTCCGATTTTACATAAACTCTGTTTATAAAGCAGATTGTATAAAGTCGAGTGCACGCGGCCACACTAAGCACATTAATTTGGCGGTGTGCGTCCATGGTCTGAGGCTAGCGTTGATTTCCGGAGTGTTGCACTGTAGGTAGCTATTCTGTAGCTATCGCATAGTTCCCACAGTCTCCCCCGCCCCTTGGAATTCTGGGTTGAGATCCCAGTGCGATGGGCAAAAATCATTGTCACGGGTGGTTCTGGTAAATGTCAATCACTCATTGCTTCCTCTGGGAAACGACGTCAGACTATCATTTTGCGCCCTTTTTCCCTGGATGCCCTGGCAGACGCCATAGCACGGGCAAACCATGGAGCCCCTTCAGCTTTTTTTTTTTTTTTTTACTGTAACCATAGTGGTACTGGATGCTGCTGACAGAGGCGTTACTGCGAGCACTAACAAGCAGCATTGTTTGATTTTGCATGATAGCAGAGACGTTATCAGTTGTTCTGTACCGTCTGCTGCCATTGTAAATGGCAATAAGATGACAGGTTATCTGTCCTTCTGTACTGTCTGCTGCTATCATGGGTGCCCCTGGCTGAGGTCGGCCGGGGGCGCAAAGGCAAAACTGGGAAATGATCTGTCATTATAACAGATAGCTAAGGATTAATGTTCCTTTTACCTGTAAAGGGTTAACAAAGGAACAAAACACCTGACAAGAGGACCAATCAGGAAACCGGATTTTCAAAGCTTAAGGGAGGGAACTGTGGGGTTTCTGTCTTGGGTCTTTGTCGGTTCTGTGCTCTCTCAGCTATGAGAGGGTCTATATCCAGTCTTCTAATCTTCTGTTTCCAGTTGTAAGTACAAGTTAGCAAAAGTATAGTCTTTTAAATTGTTTTGCTGTAGTTGCATCTATGTATCTGCTGGTGGAGTCTTTATGTATTTGGCTATAAGTACTTTAAATTGTATTGTTTTGGGTAAGGCTGTTTATCCCTTTTCTATTGTTTGTTCATTTTCTATAAGTTGAAAACCCTGTTCTTACATCTAGATTAAGAGAACGGGTATTCTATTCTTCTTTCTCTTTTTCATTAAAATTTTGCTTTTAAACACTGTTGATTTTTTTTTTCTAGTTGACCCACCAGGAAATTGGTGGGAGAAAGGAAAGACAGGAGGAGGGAAAAACTGCTACTGTTTAACTGCTCTAGTGTCCCAGGCGGGAAGAAGCTAAGGGGGAAGAGAGAGAGATCTTTTCTGTTTCCTTGTCTTTGGGTTGTTCTCTTTGTGGAAGAGAGGAGACATGCTTCTGTGGATGTGGATGTAAGAGGTTGCATCAGTAACTCTCAGGTTAGCCCAGAGAGGAAATCTGGGTGGGAGGAGGTGGGGGGGAGAATGGTTTATTTCCCTTTGTTAGGAGACTCAGGGCATCTGAGTCTTGGGGGTCCCACAGGGAATTTTGGGGGGCTCAAGTGTACCAGGCACTGATTCCTGGTTGGTGGCGCCTATCAATTAAGCTGGTTTAAGCTTAGAGGGCTCATGCTAGCTGCTCAGGTTATGAACGCTAAGGTTCAAATCTGAGTAGGAAAGCTAGGACAGACTCCCCGAGTCAATCCTTCTTCATAGTTTCTAAAAATAGTCAGTGCCTGCCTAGAATATGGGGAAGTATACTAGAGAACCAGTGTATCAGAGCAGAGCTGCTCCATGTCAGATCCCGCAGAAATGACGAGCTGCATAGCCATTCACGTGGGGCTTGCCCCTGCAACAACCCCACTCGTTGCTTCCTTCCTCCCACTTCCTGGGCTCCGTGCAGTGTTCCCCTCCGCCCCATTTGTGTCATGAAATTAAGAATGTAGGAATAAGAACAGTGGCTTGTTAGTGAGATAAAACGAAGGGGGCAGCCTCCGCTGCTATGACAGTCCAGGCAGAACATTAAGCAGTGTGGGGAGAGAACCAGCATCCGCTGCTATGATAGTCCAGGCAGTAAGAATCTTTTCTTTACAGGAAAGGGGAGGGGCTGATGGAGCTCAGCCCCAGTTGCTATGATGAGGATGTTTACCAGCCGTTCTGTACCATCTACTGGGAAAGACCAGATCATTCCTATTTTTACCCAGGTGCCCCGGCCACCTCACCTAAGGCGCAGCCAGGACATCCATGGGCTGATGGTGATGACGGATAGCAGCATATTGCACAATCTGCCACTGGGAGGAAGACGGGCAGATACTCTCTTGCAGCTGCGCGCATCGTTCTATTACCAGCAGCATTCATAGACGTAGGGTGACATTGAAAAAAAGCAAGAAACGATTTCTTTCCTTTTCTTTCATTGTGTGGGGAGAGAGTAAATTGACGAGCGTATACTCTGAACACGCCGGACAATGTGTTTTGAACCTACAGGACTGGGAGCTCAGCGAGAATGCAAATAGTTTTCGGAGACTGCTGTGGACTGTGGGATAGCTGACGTCCTCAGTACCCCTCTCTCCTCCGGCATCCGTTTGACTTCTTTGGCTTCCGTTACATTTGTCACGCAGCACTGTGTGGCCTGGAGATTTTTTCCAAACGCTTTGGCATTCGTCTTCTGTAAAGGAGCTCTGATAGAACAGATTTGTCTCCCCATACAGCGGTCAGATCCAGTTCTCCGTATGGTCATGCTGGAGCTCTTTTTGGATTTGGGACTGCATCGCCACCCGTGCTGATCAGAGCTCCCCGCTGGGCAAACCAGAAACTGTAATTTAAAAGTTCGCAGGGCTTTTCCTATTTACCTGGCCACTGCATCAGAGTTCAGATTGCTGTCCAGAGTGGTCACAGTGATGCACTGTGGGATACCGCCCGGAGGCCAATACTGTCGATTTGTGGCCACACTAACCCTAATCCGATATGGTAATACCGATTTTTAGCGCTACTCCTCTCATTGGGGAGGAGTACAGAAACCGATTTAAAGAGCCCTTTATATCGATATAAAGGGCCTCGTAGTGTGGACGAGTACAGCTTTAAATCGGTTTAATGCTACTAAAATCGGTTTAAACGCGTAGTGTAGACCAGGCCTTTGTTCTTACTTTCTTTAATATGACCCAATCAGTGATGTCTGTCTGACATTTGTGCGTACAGAATGCCCACTTGACCTTAATAGGAGTAGTAGTAAGTTCTCAGTACCTCTGAAAAACAGGCCTTTGGTGCTCTGATTTCAAAGGTTTGTAAGAAAACTTCAGAGGTATAATTGGTTTTTGTTTGAAACAAAACTTTTTACCTTTCCAGGCTAAAAGGAAAGCACTTTCTTAGGCCCTAAATTTAAACAGACTCCTTAAACATCTGACCTCTTGTATTAAAAGTGCTTCCTAAAAATGCTATTTCATAGCTTGATTGATTTTAAAATGAGCATTAAGTGGTACTTGATAAAATGTAGGTGCCAAAGATCAAGAACTCCTCCATTATATTTCAGGACTAAACCTGTAAAAAAATACAATAGCTCCTGCTTTTAATTGTGAGAATATGGGGAGTAGTATTCCTAAAAGAGTTTTTGTTCCAGAAAAGGCATGGACTTCGTCTCATTACCTTAGAAAGTACTGAACATGCAATATTAACAGAATAGTGTTACATCACTTCTCAAACTGTGACCCATGGAGCACTTGTTACTGAAATGCAGAGAGCTGGCTATTTGCCTGATCCTAAATTGCAATTTAAAGGCAGCTAAAAATTCATAACTTTTCCATGTAAACAGTTTCAGTAGCTGCCAGAAGGATGTTATGGGCTCTCAAAAGGGGGGGAAGAAGGGGACCACAAGGCATTCTGTCTGAAGTTATGGTCCATTTTATGACAATCTGGGGATCTCTGAAATTGACGGGCTGAAGGCATTAAATTACAACACCTCTAACCAATTCAGAATGTCAGAAAACTGCTTAGTGGTTTGTCCCTCTTTTCCCCCCAAAAAAAATCCTGTTCAGAACTTAACTCCATTCATCAAAAATTAAATTAGCATCTTGTAGATCATTTTGTTTTGAAACATGTTTTAACTGGAATCCTTGCTGCCTCACACTTTGCAGTATAGAGCAGTGGTGCAGTATCTGTCACCAGGGATGTTGTAGTTAAATTGTATGAGAAGCTGAACTGAATCTGGTGCCTGCCAGCAATAGCAGAAGAGTGGATGGTGCGTGTGTGTGTTTCTGCATTTTTGGAAACATCTTTCCCATTCATCAGTCTCCCCCCTACCCATGATGTTTAGCCACTGCAATTATCATTATCAGTTGTTAGCAGCATCATGAATTATGTGCTATCGCAGCACAAAATTATCCAAGTATCCCTTCTGAGATTAATTCATTATATAGAATACAAAACTTTGTCTATTTGTGGGGCAAATATAGTTAAACACCACAAACTGAGGGTGATCCTGAAAATACTTGGGTATGATCCTGGAAATACTTCGTTTGGGATATAATGTCGGACTAAGACAAGTTGTATTTGTAAGATCAGACCCTGCAAATGAGGGGAACATGAGTTGATGACCCCTGCTCTTCTTTTTAACATGCATTAAAAAAAAAAAAAGAAAAGTCTTGAAAGGTTGGTGTGGGTGTCTCCGACCCTGCCCCATCCCAGAGGACTCTAGGAATAACTGGATAATTTGGTTTGAACCAAGATGAGAGGTCTTGACTAGAAGCACTTGATTTAAAATGATTTAATCTGACACCAAAAGTAAGAGACATTATCATCATGGGGTCATTTCACTTTGACATTCAACTTGAACAATGGTTAAAAAGTGTAGTAATGCCATGTTTCTTGACTTCCATTCTTTCTCTTTGTTCCATATCCTACAGCAAAAAAAAGCACACTCCAAAACTAATTGAAGCCTCCGTCATGGGAAGCCACTTAAAAAGCAGTCATTAATGTTCCTTTGTGATCCTTGGATAATGCTGCTTTTGGTGTGGCTGGGTTAAAGCACCTCAGATGAAAACTTGATGATCTGTCCTCAGTTTGTGTTTCTATACCCAGTAGTGAGTAAAGCATGACATCCTTTTTTGATCCAACCTGTTTCTGAGATTCTGAGTTATCAGCTAATTAAATTAGTGGAGTTAAAGTAGCTTTTACCTGAATGAAATATCACTGAAACCTGAAATTGTTCTTCTGAAAACTGCACAATTAATCACAGTGAACTGATTTACTAAAAACCTTATTATATATATGCTATATTTATTGGGGGGAAAAAATCCAAACTGCTTCCTCCTTATGGTGCTGAATGCTAAAGAAATGCACATGAACACTAGAGTCAACACCATCCTTATGTACAATAAGTGTTACTTTTATGTAGGACATAATATCTCAATGCCAAATGAAAACCATGGACTGAAATGTTAATAGTATGAAACCAATGGTGAAAAGCCAGAAAACTCAAAGCTAAGTGTGTGACACTGGTTGAGAATGCACAGGAGTATGAATAAGCTATATTTTTAACTCTGAATTTCTGCATTTGTCTTTCTCACAACCCTATTGTTACTCAGAGAGCAAAAGTTTGTGTAGTTACGCTGCCTTGAATACATCCATGCTCTTAAATTCTATCCATTTGTATCCTGATGGAGTAGAACTCTTGAGTGGCAGGCAGTTATATGCATGAAGTGTTTATACTGCATGTATTACAGAAATTGTACTATCGAAACTTGACTGAAGTACTGTCTCTTTATAATGCATCTTGCTTTACTATGCAGTTAGACTTTTTGGGACTATAGCTGTTGTGTAGGAATAGGGGAAATCCAAATCTCCAGTATAGCTGTCCCAAGTTCCTGAAGCTATATGGATTGAGAGTTGCTGTATTGGGCTTTTATTGTAGTTAACTTTTAAACCAAACCTTTGCTACTTTTATAGGAAACTTTTTAATTTGTCTTCTCTTTACTCATCTCAATTCCCTTCCCTACTGCCTTCCTTTTCAGATCAGTTAGCAATGCCAAAGAAAGCTTGGTCCTCTTTCTTTCAAATTGAAAAGTCTGATCAGCTTCACCCAGAAATAAGTGTATTGAATTACAAAAATAACCAGCACTTTAGAGCTAAATCACCACTAGTGCAAGCTGATGCAGCTCCACTTCATGTCAGAGGTGAATTTGGCTCCATTAATTGACACCCTGGACTTTAAACTTACTTTTCAAGACTGAGTAGTGAATGAGTGAGTTCGGGGAGCAGGCTATGGAAGAAGGTTGGGCAGAGATCCCTGATGTTGCTGGTGGGAGGTCAGTAGTAACCACAGCAGGAGAATGCAAGTATGAGGACAGTGTGGAGGGGTCCCAAGTCTCACTTGATGTCCCTTATATTAGATGCCCTAAGGCTGCGTTAGGAACTGTTGTGATCATGTTGTAATTGCTAAAGTAGTCTGTGCCTCGGTTGTTTTGTACCACTATTTCTGGCGGCCTCAATGAAGGAATCCTCCATTACTGTGTCTGTGTTCGTGAAATGGGGTAGTGAAATCTAATGCTTGGTGTGCCTACAGCAGTTGACTGAGTTTATGCAAGATAGGAAAGGCGGCCTCAATGAAGGAATCCTCCATTACTGTGTCTGTATTCGTGACATGGGGTAGTGAAATCTAATGCTTGATGTGCCTACAGCAGTTGACTGAGTTTATGCAAGATAGGAAATGCTACCTGTCATCTAAAAAGGACCACAATATTGTAATTTCACCCCATTTCAGCATGCAATCAGCTTTGGGCACACATGCCTCAGCTTTCACACTCCAGTGACAAAAAATTAATTGGCACACCACCTAACTGATGTACTGAGGGTAGAATTCATATCCAACCCACTGTGCTGGACAAGCTTTCTTTCCTCAAATGTTTACATAAACAATATCTCCGGTGGACCAAACATTTTCAGTGTCTGTACATACAAGGAAATCTAGATCTGAGATCCTACAATCCTATTAGTAGATTGTGTAGATGCAGACGTGTGTACATACAGTTCTCAGTAGGCACTCTTTTACAGCTAGTGTTCTGAAAAAGCAGTAGCTGAATCGATCAGTAAGAGGCTGAGATAGAAAGGGATTGAGTGATGGTGCAGACTGAAGAGAGAGGTCTCTACAGCACTTACATAGCTCAGTCCTAAACATTTCCAGATTACCTCAGGAAAATACAGTTAGTTAATCTTGGAACACGAGTGACATGCTGTTATGTTTGCATTGAAACTTAAACAAAACACACTTTCTTGCTATGTCATCACTTCAATGAATTGAAACTGTACATTTCTCATAACTCTAAGACTTATGCACCCTTGATTTTTAATTATACCAATGTCTGTCCATTTTCCCAGTTCTTCCCTGATTTGGTTAAAACTAACAGTTAGCTGAACAGTAAGATTAAAATGATGAAACCGTCTCAACTGTCTTCATGTTTCACACATTACATGTAAATGTTGCATTTTTCCCTCTTCATATGCATGACCTGCATGTATCTGATACCTACATTACAAGTACCTGTTTCTCCCCTTGTATATGCTTCATATATCTAGGATGTTTCTCCAAACTTATGAGAAACCAATCTCTGATCCAGACCATTTGGGCACTTCCCTTGGAAAGACCATCCTCCTCTGCCTTCTGTATCTACCTACCTCAGGGTTTTCTATGGTATTCATCACCATGGTATCAAAGCTTGCTTCATCAAAGTGTAGATAAAATATTCCTGCATTATTTCTGCTCATGCCTTCTAAGGTGAGGCTATCTTAGCCTGTCCAGTGATTGATTTAGCAGCACTGGTTCATTACCCTGGTACATAAGAAACCTGGGTTGGGCAGTAGCCTTGTGGCTTATACCGTATATTGTGGGCTTTTGGGGACCTGACACGTGGCTGTAGGAGAGGCCAGTGGCATTTTGGAGGGTAGAGAGCTGACTCTCTATGTAAGCAACATCCACTCTCTCAGCTGGTTAACAGAGAGATTGACTGCCTTGGAGGCCAGCTTTCCAGCATCCTGGTGAGAGAGTGAGCCTTGTGATAGCTGCAGCAGCTGGTTTGAGGAGAAGAGAAATAGGGGGAATAAACCTGCATGCCCAAAATGTCCATGCTTTCGTATCTTCTGCCTCCACACCCACCCCTTAACTAAAAATGAAACTCAACTGCATTTATAGTAGACTACGTCACACAAGCTTTTACATCACTCCATGTGGAGCACAGGAGGAGACAGTTCTATCAAATGCAAAACCAAACATGTATCCTGCACAGGAGTCTGGCTAAAACTCCACTGTGTCCTTAATGGCAGAGTCATATGTACCAGATCATAGTATGGGAGGCAGGGAGGGGAAACCAGTTGAATTTTTGGGGGAAGTGGAGGGTTGCATCATCTCTTTGATGGTTCAAAGGCTTAGAGTTTGGATCACTATCAGATTAGGTGTAATAACTGCTATTTGAAGGAAGTATTAATTCCAGGAGATGGCTTTACCTGAACTTGTGAGGAGATTCAGCTCTGGAACATCTATGAAATCTTTATTTCATGAAACTTGAATAGAAAGGGTACAGAAATCCACCTGTGGTTCCAGGGAAGTGCACCTTTCAAAAAATCAGCATAGCTCTAACCAGGACGAGAAGGAGCAGCATAAGGGTTTCTTCAAACGCTGAAGAAAATCTGTCCTGAAACATGACAGAGAGGTGGTAGCCATGTTACTCTGTATCAGCCAAAACAACAAGGAGTCTTTGTGGCACCTTAGACTAACAAATTAATTTGTGCATAAGCTTTCAAGGGATATAACCCACTTCATCAGATGCCTAGAGTGAAAAATACAGTAGGCAGGTATAAATACACAGCACATGAAAAGATGGGAGTTGCCCTACCAAGGTTGGGGGGATCAGTGCTAACAAGGCCAATTCAGTTAGGGTGAATGTGACCCATTTCCAACAGTTGACAAGCTTGAATATCCCCTATTCACCCCCCTCTTGTCAACTCCTCATTTTTTTTTTTTTTTTTTATGATGAAGAAAGGTTCTTCCAAAGTTGAAGAGTACGCTAAGAGGTGGTCTTTCTTTCGCCTAGTACTGTAGTATGTAACACTTCTGTATCCACTTCTGCAGAGCACACTTTTAATGGGCAACCCTCCCTCTTAGCCTCAAGATTTCACTAAACCTAATTAACAGAGATGAGAGAGCGCTAGTATGTATACATACGAAATTTCAGCAGGCTAAAGGAGACTTTAATATCATGAAGCCTGCCCTAAAGTAAAACTTGCATCTGAAATCTACACAGTTAACCTCCTAGAGGAAGACAACATGGCTGATTACAACTTTTTATTAAACTAGGATAACATCCAGGTTTGCTAGATACGGCTTCAGTCTGCCTGCAGCAGACGAGAGCTCACCTCAGTGACCCATGTTTGTCAGTCCACAACATACCATTTAAGGAATTTTTTAAATCATATTAAAATTGCATGAGCAATAATAATTTGAGATGATCCACTTGCAAATTTATGTAAAACAAAGCCAAAAATAGACTAGGCGTTAGGTGGATTTGGGTTTTATTACAGAAAACGATTTAAGATTTGATCTAATTAGCATATACAATATTCAGCACAGTCTACCCAGAACTCCAGATGTTTTGTTCTTTACTAACCTAGTACCATAGCTGTTGATTTTAAATTATTCCAAATGAACCATTCTGAGGGAGACTCCTATAAATTAGATGTAACTTATTTTTAATAGCCCTATAAATAATATGGGTTAAATATTCAAAATGGAAGTTGGGCTAAAGACTTCAGCCCATATGCAGGTTTGTGTGTGTGAGACTATTGCTCTAACTCTTAAACAAACCAGTCATAAGCAAGGGCTTGAAGATGGGGCTAACCTGCTCCCATTTGGACTTTTAAAACTTTGTCAGTATTTACTCTGAAGAAAATGGGTCCGTTTAAAGTTCAGGTCTAGAAACAATCTCTAGAAAGGAAAGCAGGGGATTGGGTAGAGTGCAGGAAGCACAAATAGGTATCTGGCAGTAAAAACATGAGGCCTCAAAGCTGCTGGTGTGCGGTGGCCTGTGTGTGGGTTTTTTCTTTTGTGGTGTTTTTTTTTTTTTTTTTTTAACACCACCAGATTCTCCAGAGGGTTCGTTATCTCACACTGTGAGTCAGCATGATCAAAGCCCTGGGAAAGGTCAGGCATTCCAGTAGGAGTGACCCTCTGCTGCCTGCTAGCACTGTTCCATCCCACGTCTCTCACAGCAGAAGCTTCAGCATCTAACTGAAATCCTTTATCTCGTTATTGCGTGAGCCTACAGATTAGTTGGCCTGGTCTTACCCTGAAGTCTAAAGCATGAAACACCTGGCCTAGGTTTTCTGAGGCGGCAAATCCGTCCCCTTTTATGTATATAAAATTACTTTTTTGGAGGGGGTGTGGGAGGTTAGCTGCTTAGTTTTGTGGAGGAGGCAGCATTTCTTTCTTTTTTCCTGTCTCCTTCTTCTTTTTCTTCAAAAAACATCATATAAATAGCATGCTGAGGAGGGTGTATCCTTCTGGTATGCTGAAGCAATTGAATAATGTAGACTTCTAGGGATCTGTTTGTGTCTTCCCTCTATGTTGGATTATACTGTTTGGGATTCCAGAATTTAGCTTACAAACCTGAGAAGTTCTCCAAAGGAGGAGAATGGTCTTAATCTTAACTCAGAGCCGTATCTAGGGATTTTTTGCACCCGAGGCAAGGGACAGGGGCGGCACATTTGGCTCTTCGGCAGCGGGTTCCTCTTGGAGGGAAGGACCTGCCGCTGAATTGCCACCATTCTTTGGCAGCGTTTCGGTGACAGGTCCTTCCCTCCGAGAGGGACTGGGGGACCTGCTGTCAAAATTCTGCCAAAGAGCTGGATGTGCTGCCCTTCTCCCTTGCCGACGACCAGTGGCAATTCAGTACCTCTGGGAGGGAAGGACTTGCCGCCGAAGGAGAGACTTTCTGCCCCCCTCACCTTCTGCACCCGGGGCAAGTGCCTCACTCGCCTAGCCCTCATTATGGCACTGATCTAACTTGCATTGTTCTGCTAGATTTAGATACAATATTGGCAGGGGCGGCTCCAGGCTCCAGCATGCCAAGCGCATGCTTGGGGCGGCAAGCCACAGGGGGTGCTCTGCTGGCGCCACGAGGTCGGCAGGAAAGCTGCCTCTGGCGGTTTGCCTGTGGAGGATCCGCTGGTCCCGTGGCTTTGGTGGACCTCCCGTGGGCGTCCGCTCGTCCCTGCCTGCCGTGCTTAGGGCAGCAAAATCCCTAGAGCCGCCGCTGAATATTGGTCTCTGGCCTGCTGTCCTACAAAGGCAGCAATTGTTAAAGTATGTGTGGGAGGAGAGAAGGGTGGTGGAGAGAAAGGAGTATGTTGAGATAGTTTAGCTGAAGTGGTTTTAAGGCTTGACTGCGTGCAGTTTTTGTATCTAACTAATTGGTAGTAAAAATGACATGGGTAAATAGATGTAGTCCCCTAGCATGGGCAGTTAGGCTGGTATAAAGGGTTTATAGTGGGATAGCAAGCACCTTAAGGCTATGTCTATGCTACTGCTTATGTCAGCATAACTGTGCTGCTTGGGGGTGTGTGAATAAACCACTCCCCTTGAGCAACATAAGAGTGCTGTCCCCACCGGCAAGGTCAGTAGGAGAGCTGCTCCCACTGGCATAGCAACTGCCTCTTGCAAAGGTGGTTCTATTATGCCAATGGGAGAGCTTTCCTATCCGCATAAAGTGTCTTCTCCAGATGCAGTGTAGCAACACATCTACATCAGTGCAGCTGTGCCAATGTAGAACTTCTGGTGTAGACGAACCCTTTTACTACTGTACTTGTGCCCACAGCAAGGGGTTGCATCTACAGTAACTCCTCACTTAACGTCCTCTCACTTAACTTTTTGTTTCACTCTTTCGTCCCTGCTCAGTTACAGAATATGCTCCATTTAAAGTTGTGCAATGCTTCGCTATAATGTCATTTGGCTGCCTACTTTGTCCACAGCTGCCAGCCCCCTATCAGCTTCGCTACACCCCTTCCCATGGCGCCTCTCGCCTGCCAGCAGACCCCATGGATCAGTGCCTTCCCCCTCCTGTCCGCAGCAATCAGCTGGCTTGCAGTGTTCAGGGGGAAAGAGCAAGGACTTGACGCACAGCCCCCTCCTCCAATCCCTTCCCTGCCTCTCGAACGCCGCAAGCCAGCTGATTGCTGTGAGCAGGAAGCGAGGGACGGAGTAGGGAGGAGCAAGGATGCAGCAGGCAGAGTAAAGGGGAAGGGGGGGGGAGAAGAAGTGGGTTAAGGAGGGGCTTGCAGAGTAGCCTACAGCACCTTCAGCCTCCTTGCCTGCCTCATTGTCTCCAGTGCCAGTGGGCTGTGCCTGTGTGGGGTAAGGCAGGGGCACCTCCCAGCTACAGTACTGTACTGTATGGCAAAAAAAATCCCTGAAACCTAAACACCCCCCCCCCCATTTACATTCATTCTTATGGGGAAATTGGATTCACTTAACATTGTTTCACTTAGTCGCATTTTTCAGGAACATAACTACAGCATTAAGTGAAGAGTTACAGTACTTAAATTGGTAGAAAATCTGTGTATACAAGCCCTTAAACTGGCTCTAGTTAAATAAACCTAGCCTCAGTGGTTGTGGTGGGATTTTTAGTCCTCTAAAGAACTCCGTTTTATACTATCCAATTATTGTTTTAAAACTTTGCCCAAAGCAACCAGGCAAACTGTAACTAGTGTCAGCCTTAACTAGTTTAAAACTTTGTTTGTTTGTTTTTTAAAAACCAGTTCAGCATAAACTGTTCTTGCCAGTTTCATCCTCAAATGTGGAGGCAACATGTGAAGGATTAACTGATTCCTTTGCCTGCTCTTCATGGCATGCTGTCATGTTGGTGCTGGCACAAGGTAGCTGATGAAAATGTGTTGGAATCCTTAGATACGTGAAGCAGATTCTTTTTTAGACTGGGAGTGAGGTGTACAAATACAAATTAACTAAACATGGTGAGAGAATGGGTACCAGCATACATAAATTTACAGGGCAAGAGGCACTTTGTGCTGGGAATGGGCAAAACTGTTTATTCTAGCCAATCAACTTTAAATCCTGTCAGCCTTAATATAAAGGTAGTTTCAGATGTCTGAGTCCCCCTCCTTACTTCTGTGGTTTCACAACTGCATTTTTTTTTTTAAATATCTCCCTTGTTGTCGAATGCTAAATAACCTGGGGAAAGTGTGAAACTACCTGGTCAACTAAGTGCTGTCAAATGCATAGAGTAAACTGAAAGACTTTCTCCCCTCCCTTTCAGGTGTGGTGTGGTGTCTTTCCCCTCTATTCAGACAGCAGTGTGATTAAGTTTGGAATGTTTTTCTTAAGAACTAAATCTTGAACTGCCACTGAAATCTGAGAATGGTAGGCTAAAGAACATCCTTCTCTGAGGAATATGGGAGGATCTGATATTATCTGCGGATCCTTGCTTCAACTTTTTGAAATACTCATTAAAAAAGACACTGCCAATTTGTGCTGAAGAAAGATTGGTAAAAACTTCAAGCCTTCTGGAAGGTTCATAGAATATCAGGGTTGGAGGATACCTCAGGTGGTCATCTAGACCGACCCCCTGCTCAGAGCAGGACCAATTCTCAACTAAATCATCCCGGCCAAGGCTTTGTCAAGCTGGGCCTTAACTTCTAAGGAAGGAGATGCCACCACCTCCTTAGGTAACCCATTTGAGTGCTTTACCACCCTCCTCGTGAAATAGTGTTTCCTAATATCCAACCTAGACCTCCTCCACTGAACTTGAGACCATTGCTTCTCGTTCTGTCATCTGCCACCACTGAGAACAGCCTAGCTCCATCCTCTTTGGAACCCCACTTCAGGTAGTCGAAGGCTATCAAATCCTATCGCTCTTCAGCAGCATAACCCCTTCCTTGCCTTTTGGTTTACGATTGCACCAGACCTCAAATAATTACTTCTCCTAATTGCTTGCCTAGCAGCTTGACTCTTTTAAAGCCATACCTTTTTTCCTTGTTGTGATATAGCTTCTGTGGATGGATGCTGCTCCTTTTGCAAGAGTATCTCGGTAATATTTAAGCAGACACCGTGCCCTCCTCTCTCCGCCCTCCCCCCACTTTATCATCAGTTAATAGGACAGAACCTGTTACTCCTAGTCACTGGCTCAAATCTGGCTAACATTGGTAGTAGCAACTGAAATGGTTATTGGATAGTGATGGTCACTGACTGTGCAGCGCTTTACACTGAGCTCTACACTGGCTGGTCACCAGACTCTTCTGCAATATCAATGTTTTGTTATGTGACAGCTATGCAGTGGCCTATGGGAAATGAGTGGGTGTCGTTACAGTTTTACAGTGCAAAAAAATAAATCCACCCCTTTAAAAAAAAAAAAAAAAAAAAAAGTTCAGATTGGCTCTTAAAACCACCAAGCATGCTGACAGCTGAGAGTTCAGTCTGACAAGAAATATGTTGTCTGAACCTGGGGGTTCATCTGATGCAGACTCCCTTCCTTGTATAGAAGAGGTCTAGGAGACCTGGTGATGGGTATTGAAGTGAACTGTATTATTGCCACTAAAGGTGGTCGGTCTGGGTTCATGGTGGGACACCTTATTGGTAGAGTAACGCGGTGAAATTGAGACTAGATTTGTCTCCAAGCCTGTCGCACTGGCACTTTTTATGAATTGCATCCCTGTTTTTTTTTTTTTTTTTCCCCCCCCCCCCCTTCCCTCTCTGTGTGTGTGGTGGTTATTCCTGTACTCAGTAATTGTCTTAGTTTTGCTGCTCCTGTCTCCTGAGGGGATAGACCTTCCATGCTTGTGGGCTCTGGTCAACCATCAGTCACGTCTTGTTTTTCCACAAGCAATTAAATATCTCTATCTTCCTGTGCGACCTAAAATATCTTTTCACGTTTTGTCAAAACAAGATATAAGTAGAGGCTGTAGGGGATGGGAAGATGGAAGCAGGCACTGCACTTTTAGTCCATCCATAATACTTTTTCAGCTTTTCTTTAAATCTGGACTGGTTATACATTTTTTGTTGTTGTTGTTGTTTTTTCTTTCTCTTTCAAATCTCAGCCTGGCTAATACCTTTTATGTGCTAAACTTGTTAGCCTGGAACAAATGAAAGAGCTGACAGAAATCCTGAACCCTTAAACTCCTTGTGGTGGTAACGGCACTGCTTTAATGTGTAGAATAAACGTGAGAATCCAGATCTAGTGATGAGTAATAAGTGTGAGAATCTTATAAACTTCAATAAGGGATATTCTTGCTTTAAATTTTGTGATCTCCTGTGTGACATGAAGAGATTGGGGGCGGAAAAATGTTAAGTTTAATGCCTTAAAAAGCTGTTTTGACACATGAAGATTTGTCTGATAAATCGTTTTGCAATGTGCCCCTCTTAATATAATGTTTCTCTTTCTCCCCAGAGGATGATATGGCCTATAAACTACTAAGGAGGAAATCAGTTATGATGGAAAATCATTCCTCCTCCTCACATATTTAGGGGAAGGTGCTAATTGCATGAAAAATTGAAAGAGCCATTTGTAATGGAAGGATAATGGCGAACTTCAGAAGTCCTTTTTTTTTTTTTTTTTTTTTTTTTTTTTTTTTTTTAAAAAAAGCATAATTCATATTGTTCCAAAGAGTTCTGTAGGATTGACTTGGTTCTGCATTTATCTATTAATGCTGGTAGGTTTGTGTAAAACAGAAGTACATCCAGTAGTGTTGATTACTAAAGATCTGAATTAAAAAACTAAACGTCGCAAAAAGACCTTGTATTGTTTATATGCCAGGCAAGTATATACAAGATTACTTTGCAGTGGGCAAAGGTTAGAATTGTTTAACTCTTCAAACTTTTGAAAAATATTTTTTCTCCTTTAAACTTAAAAAGGCAGCTCTTGAATAAAAAATTAAGCCTATCAGTAGACAGGAAGGTCCTACATAAAATTTTAAAATCATCTGTGTTGTATAGACCAACAGTGTGTCTGGTTTTGTTTTGTTTTGTGTTTTGTTTGGTTTGTTTTTGTTTTTTGTTTTGTTTTGTTTTGTTAAGCCGTTTGGCCAGCTGGAGGAAGGACCTCAGGAGTAAGTGAACAAAATGACTGGGTGGGCAGTGGAGAGGAAGGTCAGGAGAACCATTGCTGCAGCCTCACCTATTGTGAAGTTTGTTCATGCCTCTCCCTCTAGGTGCTTGATGTGGCAGACCATGGTCTGCCATGCAGGTATGGCATTCAAGCAGCAGGAGAGTGCAACTGCCAACAGTGAGGAGTCAGGGCTTCTAAGGCTCAGTCTGTGCTTGATATAGGTTGATATGTCATGGGTCCTCTGGACCCCCTTCTTCCTGCTTTGAAAAACAGTTTGGCTCCTAGCGACTGAAAATAGTCTGAGACTTGAGAGTCAAAACCATTGGTTGTGTGTCTTTCTCTCCCCCCCACTCCCTGCCCCCAGTATAGTCAAGGCCTAAACGTAAAAGAGAGTGTCCATTTTGTCGCAAGCCTGAGGTACTGTTTGGGCTCCTCTGTAAAACCTAAGCAACAGCGATTAGAAGAGAGTCCAGATCACCCTCAGGATTAATACCGCTGAGCGTTCATCTGGCCAATGTGGAAGAGGAAGGGATACATAGTACATTAGATGGAATCCTACAGCAAGTTAAACAGATGCTAAGATCGATTAAGACATTTTGGTTTCGGTAATGCTGAGAGAGTGCAAGTTTGCACTTTCCAAAGCACTGTAACGTTGACTTATTGAGTACTGAAGCTGTGTAACGTTTCTTAATTAACTTGATAAATCCTGGAGATGTATTCTTAGTAATGATGGACGAATCTCAAACACTTAGCTAGCAGGTCAGCATTCAGATGTCTATCCAGAGTCTGAGCTGCTGAATTGTTAAGCAAGCCTCATTCAACTCCTTCCTTAGCATTTGGAGACTGTTGCAAAAATTCTGACCTTTCCACATATGAGCGATGATGTACATGTGTGCGGGCACACATATGACGACTCCTCAAACTACTCCTTTCTCTTTTGCTTTGCTCTCTTCCCTGCGCAGACAGATTCATGGATCTGCCCAGTATGTGTCAGGGATATTTAGTGCTTGACTGATACTCACAGAAGACTCTTACTGAAGCATCTCCTTTACATGTAAAATGAAAACATTAATGGAGCAATTTTCAGAAAAGATTCTAGATGCTCTATTCTGCAAGATGCTGAGTGTTCTGGCCCCAGTCCAGCAAAGCATATAACTCATAACTTTAAGCACATTAATCCCATTGACTTCTGTTGTTAGTTTCCATCAGCATTTCATATTTGTGCATGTTGACACTGGGTAAAAGCATTGGGCAGATATAGCTAGCTAGTTTGGCAGCTCAAGAGGTTATTGGCAAGAGTCAGTTACTATATATACTGTGTGGGTTACAAGTCATCTTCTACTTGTAGATTTCAGTGCCCTTTACATATAACAGTACCTAAACTCTTCCAAATTATTCTTGTTCTTCTGTTTATAAACATAATTAAGATGTTTACAAATCAAATCAAATCAAATCAAATCTGCATCTTATTCTTGTCACAATTGAATTATGGGCTCTGATAGAAAAGTCCTGTTCTCAAATACCACATTTTTTCAACAGGTTTCTTCAGTTCTAACAAATTCATGTATAATTTAGTAGAAAACTAATCCTGGCAATAAAATTCTGTAGGAAAATTCAAATAACCTGTCTAAAAGAGATAATTATTTAATGGAGTAACTGCAGTAGGGCCCTGTTGGGTTAATTTCTTTTAAATTCTGCAGAACTGTTCCACAGAAGGCACAACAATTTCAAGTACTTGCAGATGTTTTACCTCCAGCTTGCATTGTCAATCTTATTGAAGCTTTAGTAGACAGACTGCTGCTTTGGGTGTAATCATTAGACCTTTAGAGGATTTTTTTTCAGTTTAAAATGAATATTTTATTTAAAGCCATTAGACCATCTTGACTATATCCAATGATGGATGTCTAATGAGAACTTTTTTTACCTTCAATAAATGACTATATTGTCTGCACTGATGTATGCTAAGACTTGATGCATTAAATCTTCAGTCATCAGCTGAGAAGTCAAAACACTTAGAGATGAGACTTAAAACTTTTTTTAAACCCAAATTTGCATATTATTGGATAAATCTGTTAATACGATTCAACTGGACTCAAAGTTAGTTTAAAAAATTTTTTTCTCTCCACTGAGTGTATGCAGGGTCAGTGTCTACAGAAGTCTTGAATTTCAATAAATTGACCCTCTGCTTCTCTTCTTCCCTTTTGTATATTACCTTACCAGCACGTTAACTACATTGTGCAGTGTCACAAGTCTCATAATCATGTTCAACATAATCAAGGCTGTGTGCTTTGCTTCAAGTGGAGATGTATTCTGTGGCAGACTCGGAGCAGATTAGATGGTGGTAAAAAGACCAGTGTCTGCTAGCACCTTGTTGAAGTTAGCAACATTGTGGCTGGGGGGTGGAAGGTCCTATTATGTTGTGAGTTTCTTCGGGGCAGAGACTGTCAGTTTTACTGCAGCATAAAATGTTTAATACTAATGAAGGCATTGCAGGGAAGACGACTTGGTAAAAGCAAAGTCTGATCACTGAGCAGCTGCTGCAGTTAGCAGTTTGCTCCTTTGGGCTTTTTGTATATTGATCTCTAGAATTGTTACTTTCAGATGTTCCAAATATATAAAGATAGTCTGCGTAAACACCCCTCTGAGCCCCAAGAATTTTTGCATTATAAGCAGGGACAAAAGGCTGGACTCGGGAATATTTTCCAATTTCTGTAATTCTTGCGTATTGTAAACCAATAGCTCCGCTAATCCACAAACCTGACAATTTGCTGTTCAAAGAAAAATAATACTATTACTAATCTCACCTCATCTTCAGTAACGAGACCTCATTACAGAATTCTTCAATCCTTACTATTTTAACTATTTATATACAGTACTATGCTATATAAACATTTATAACATGTTATGTTGTAAACTTAAACATCACCTTACAAAATAAATGAGCGAAGTATGTTTTGTGATGCATCTGATTTTAAATTTATTCTGTTCACTAGATTATGTGGAACAAGCAATCTGTAAATGATCTCCTAGCGATTAATGCAAATTCATCTTTAGTCCCCCACAATGTTTCAATACCGATATCATTGTAAGACACCAGGAGTTTCAGAAGTAGTCATCTTATTGTCCTGATGTGACTTGTTTGTTGCTGGACCAGCTTCTAGCGTTTGAGGGGTTTTTGTTTAACCATCCTATCCTAAACTGCAGGACTCCAAGACTTTGAAGATAACTGCCTTGAAAATATTTCTACCTTAATGTCTCAAGATTATCAAGACACTTATTACTAACCAATTAAATTATATACAGTATTCAAAACTTGCAGTCTCTTAATCTCTTGAATATAGGGACATGAATAGCCATAGTGGATAAGCATATTAGCTAGGTATATCTGGTACAACATCATTGAAAAGGCACTTAAGTGGTCATTGCTAGGGTTTAAATCTAATGCCTCTATAAGATTAGAGTAAGAAATTTGCACCTCTCTTGGAGATGTCAGTGAGTTTGCTGACACTGAACAACAGCAGCCTCGGTAATGTAAACATATGCAGTTTTTCTGGGCTAGAAGTGCTAAAAATTGTTTAAAGAAAATAGCATAACTTGGTGAGATTACGTATTCTAAATATGCCACTGTGCAGCTGCATCTTTGTCACACAAGGTGATGATGATCATTGAGATAGGGCACCCAGCAAAATACCTGGCTTCCTGCCCTGCATGCAGTGCACATCCTCACTTCAGCAAATCCAGTCTGGGCAGCAGTGCTGAAACAGCATGTAAAAAGCATGTGAGGAAGGACATCAGTCCCCTGCATTGGCTCCCAGGCAGTTTCATATGCGAGTTTGTCTTCTGGCCTAATCTTCAGCGTATCTGGAGTTTGGTCCATTAATTGCTTTGAAGACCAAGTTTCAATCTATAAATCAAGATCACTGTGCTCCTCTGAGACAATAAAAATAGCAAAGCTCAGGAAAAAGGGCGAGAGCTGAGATCAAACCACCTTGAAATGAGGAGATCTGCCTATGGCATGATAGGGAGGGGAAGGTTGGGTAAGGAAGGAGGAGTTGGAAAGATGCAAAATAGGAATTTGGAAAGATGGGGCACAGGGACAGAAGGGTCTATAACCACTAAAGAACATTCCCATCCAGAACCTGGAATTGAACCCAGGTGTCCTGAGTCTCCACATCCTTCTGCTGTAAGGAAATAGCTGTGAAACCCTCCGGCAGTGGCTCCTCCACAGGGAGGATAAAACCCTACTACTGCTACCAATTGCTGCTTTTTCTCGAGTGGCAGAGGACTGTGCTGGAGATCTAATGATCCAAACTCTGCTGATGACCCAAGTTGGGGGTTAAAAAGATTGCACGTAATTTCACATCTTAAAGTTCTTTTTAAAAAGGAAATTACAGTAACATTTTGAACAAATTTTAAGGTTTCAAAGTCACAAACTCAAACCTTGAAATGCCAAAACTAAGTTGCCCATGGGTCCTGTTGAAAAAGGTGTGTGAAATGTAATTAGAGATGCTTATAACATATGTACAAGGTTGTGAGTTCAATGCTTGAGGGGGTCACTTAGGGATCTGGGGAAAAAATCAGTACTTGGTCCTGCTAGTGAAGGCAAGAGGCTGGACTCGATGACCTCTCGGGGTCCCTTCCAGTTCTATGAGATAGGTATATCTTCATATATTAAGGGTGCATGGACAGCATTAATTCTGACATTTCGTAACTTGAGTGCTTGACTTTGAAACCTTGATATTTTTAACATTTTTTATATTACAAAAGACATTAAAAAAAAAAACTATATTAAGACTAGACAAAACTAAAGGAATCCCTAGTGAAAAATACTGACTTATAAGTAAATATTTAATCGGTGTTCAAGTTGCAGGGCATTTCCTGGAAATTAATGCTATATGCTGAAAATGAAAGATAACTGTTTAGATATGAGGACTATTTTTAATAAGTGATGTAGCTTACATTGTAAATACACAGCTTTTCTTGAGAATGATGTCTTGTTGATTGCATTGTCCTAGTGCCTAACATATTGGTCAGCATTCCATTCCTCTTTCAATAGTATCAGATCTAATACTATGAGTAAACATAGTATATTAATGGTAATCTATAAATGAGCTTATGTCCTTTGATAGAAGTGCCTATTGCTGTTTGTTTAGGCTTCTTGTGTTCAGCAGTAGACATTCAGCTTTTGCCTACTCTGGAAGACTGAAGAACAAGTCAGTTTTTGGTGTCTCAAGTGCATAATAACAGTTGATTTGGCAATGATTTCTAATCATGCTGTTTAAAACTTTATTTCTTAAATCACTTATTTATCTCCAGTGCCTACTGAACACATAGAATAAAGGCATGTCTTTTTTTTTTTTTAAGGTGTCAGTTCACAATAAACATATCTGAGATTGGTTTTGCTGGATGACCTCTAGCTGGGGCAGGGAGTGGAGGAAGACAAAGAAGGCCAGATTGTTTTTAAATCTTAAAACTGCTAATAAACAAGTAGCATGATAATTGCAAAAGGGCACAAACTCTCTTTTAAAAAATTTCCTTTACAGGTCACCTTTCTGCAATTTTGCTGTTTCTCTGTTGTACAATCTGAACCAATGAATAGCTACTTAAAACTGGTCAGTTACATGGTGGTTCTTCTAGTATTTATCAACTCATTTTTCACATTTTTCATTCCCCCCCCCCTTCATTCTTTGTTCACAATGTTCCCCTGCTTGTTCCCATGTGCTAACTATGTAGACCTTACAGAATGAACCTCTTTTTTTGCAGTCTGGCTTGCACTTAAGTCTCGCTCTTCCTTCTTGCATGTTGCCATCATTTTCCAGCTCTTTGCTCCATTATTTTTATGCTTAAAGCTCTGATTTATATGCTGGTCTATGTCCCTGCCAATGTGTTGCAAACTGTATTCTGACCCATTTTAAAAATACCTGACTGTGAAGCATACCAACAGCAAGCAAATCCAACGCCACTTACGTAACCCACCTCATGTCACTGTCTGCAGACCCACAGGGTTCTCATCCTTTCTGAACTGGCCATTCTGGAGATGCCGTGTCTTAGGGGTATAATAGTTTTCTAGCAGAAAAACGCATAACAAGATCCAGTAGTTGGAAACTGAAGCCAGAAAAATTCAGACTAGTAATAAGGTGCACATTGTTGAACAGTGAGGGTAATTAAATATTTGAACAGCTTACTTTGCAACATGGTGGATTCTCCAAACGTGAAGTCTTTTAAAATCAAGACTGAATATAGTCTTTTTTTAAAATATATGGTATTGCTCAAAAGAAGTTATGGGTTTTGGCCTGTGTTATACAGTAACTCCTCACTTTTAAAGTCATCCCGCTTAATGTTGTTTGGTTGTTACGTTGCTGATCAATACTCATTTAAAGTTGTGCAGTGCTCCACGCTTACGTTGTTTGGGTTCTCCACAGGTGGCAGCTCCCTACAGCCCTGTCCCCCCAGCGCCTCCCACCTGCTGGCAGACTCTGCGGATCAGCGCCTTCCCCTTCCACCCCCCGCCTCCTTCCTGTGACAATCAGCTGGGTTGGAGCATTCGGGAGGTGGGGAGGGAGGGGGGAGGAGTGAGGACTCAGGGCGCCTCCCTCTCCCTCCGCTATGCGGCAATCAGCCGGTGTTTAGAAGGGAGAGGGGGAGCCAGGACACAGCGAGCGAAGTAAAGTGGGAGGAGGTGGGGGGGAGAAGAGGTGGGTCAAGGATGGGGGCTTGGGGGAAGGAGAGGAGTGGGTGGACTGAAGGTTGAATCCTTCTGGCTCTGGTGCTTGCAGAGTAGGGGAAGCTGCCCTGGAACCTACCCCCCCCCCTCCATCCCTCCACTTAAATTCATTCTCTTGGGGAAATTGGATTTGCTTAACATCGTTTCACTTAGTCGCATTTTTCAGGAACATAACTACAATGTTAAGGGAGAAGTTACTGTACTGGAAGTCAGACTAAATGCTCATGCTGGCCCCTTTGGGCCTTGAAATCTGTGCATCTGATGGGCCCCAAAGTACAAATTTAGGGTTTTTTGCCTCTAACCCTTCCCACAATCTGCATTTCTTAAGTTGCCACCCTTGCTTTCCCCTCACCCCCATTTTTCTGGAGGGAGGGCTTTCCTATCCTCTTAATTCACATATTAACCTCCCCCTACCCCCATTCTGTCTCTTTTTCCTTATTGTCTGCCCCCTTAGCCCATTGGGTGACTGGTAAAAACATCTGTTTGGATGCTGCTGCCGCCGCCGCAGACTGTCTTCCCATGTGGTGCAGCTATGGCCAGTTGCTACAGGGTTGCCCAGAAACTAGAGGACAGCTAGAAGACAAACAGGCTCCTTTAAATTAGTTACCAGTTGCTTTCTTCTGCGCCCTAGCAACAGCAGAACATTTCTGCAATAAGGTAGACTTTTCTAGCACATTTCCCTGCCCCTTACTGGTCATCTGTTTTTTGGCTCTGGTGGCCTGGCCCTGGTTGCTTTTTTCCCTTGTATCCTCTTGGTCTCCCATGCTAGCTCAGTTCGGATCCTGTCTTGCATAAAGCTCCAGGTGGAGAGTGATATTGAAATGTGTAACACTTCATTTACAAAATGAGCTGTTAGCGCCTTTGAATGAAGAGAATTACTGCACCCTCACAATCTCCTTTGCATAAGAATATAGGATTTGCCATACCACTTCAGACCGCTTTGTCCAAGTTGGGTATCTGCCTCTGTAGTGAATGCCTAATTCAGAGGACATCCCCTCTCTTCCCCCACCCCCCTCGGTAATTTACCTGCCTGATTGCAACTGCACACTATTTCCTTTCTGACTCTGCAGGTGATCAGTTTATTCCCTAAAGCATGAGATTTAGTTACTATTCTACCTCGATATAACGCTGTCCTCAGAAGCCAACAAATCTTACCATGTTATAGGTGAAACCACATTATATCAAACTTGCTTTGATCCGCTGGAGTGTGTAGTGCTGCTCTCCCCCCGGAGGGATGCTTTATCGCTTTATGTCCGAATTCATGTGTTATCAGGTCGTGTTATATTTTTATAAAACTAATCAATCCCTTATTTGAGTGGCTGCAGTATTTGACTCTGCCCTCCTGGAGTAGCAAATCCATGGATTGATACACTTAAACATATTTTCCTTTTTAGTTATACATATACATTATTTAAATGGCTTTTTGTCATGTTATGAAGCAGGGCAAAAGGATGGTCTGGGTCAGGTTTTACAGTGATTTTCACAACTTTGAATACTTTCCTGAAGCCCCCAGTGACTCTCTTCTTTTACAGGGTATCTTCATCTAATTTTTTGTGGACACCCATTACATTAGTTCTTGCTGCATCACTAACCATCTTTGTTGTCCTTGTCTGGTCCTCTTCATCTTTGCTACCTTTTACTTAAGGTCAGGTGATCAAAACTCAATGCAGTGATTCAGAGACTTGAATACATTTTGAGTATATAGTTATTTTCTATTCTGTCTCTTTAAAATAATCTCTGCATGTCAGATGAGTCCTCATTCTGCAAGCACCTAGAGAAGGATACTTAGTGTTCATTCTGTATGAAAATTATTACTGTCAGTAAATGTGTTTTAGGTGGGAGGAGGAAAAATAACTTCAGTAGATATCTCAAGCTTGCCACACCTCTGCCATGACGTCCCCAAAAAGCTACTATCTAATACCTGCTAGGAAGGTGGTGAGTTGCAATTACTATGACACTGATCATCATTTTATACCTGCGTGTAGCTAGTTTATGCTAAAACATTCTATTCTTGTTATCCACGTCCTCTCTACCCACCAGCCAGCCCACACATTCATTTCACCCACCTGTTAAGTCTTGTGTCTGCCTGTAAAACCTTTGTGGCAATGGGAGGCTCACCTCATGAAGGTCTTTAGGCTCCTCATCACCTACATTGTTCAAAACTACATTTTATTGGAACAAAAACAGTCCTCATATGCATAAACCTAAGGATTTGCAAATCCAGAAATTTTCCAAATTCTTATTTGTTAAACTTTTCATTACCCTGTCAAATATTGGGTGGTTGTGTGTGGTATTTTTTTATATTTATTTAACCTAGCAACTCTGTTTTTAGGGACAAAGCATGAATATTCCCTGCTACGGGTATTGAACATGAATTTGATATCCAGGTTGTGGTACCTCTCATTGATAATGATTTAATGTTTTTAAGTTGGCTGGGGATCAAATTAATTTCTAGATCCTTTTTCCCCTCTGCAAGTGCCTGCTCCCTGGTACATGAATTTTGTGAGTGTAACATAATAACGCTATTTCACTGACTATTGTTTCAGCTGTAATTATAACTTAATCTGCATAAACATGCCTTGCTTGAAAAAAAGAGAAAATAAATTACATATGAAATATTCTACAGTTGCTGAGAAAAGCAGAGGTCTGAGAGGTTCCAATGGGATTGGGTTGGAGAGGTAGTCTATAAAACAGGTGTACCACTAAATTCTGTGTCACTGTAGCAAGTTCATATGATTGTTTGTATTAAATTCATCTCTCTTAACAGCAGCATGAAACAAATAGAGTGCAGATAGTATTTTAACAGTGGCTTCCAATGGAACATAATCAGCCAGTGGACAATTGCATTTTGTTGTTTCCTTTCTGTGTAAAGTATAGGCAGGCTATCTTTTACTCCTACATCATTTTTATACTTCTGACTCCTTGAGTCTTGTTATATTTTTGATGCTACTGTATCCATCCAATGGCTGAGGTTCAGAGCTATTTTAGCCTAGAGGCAGGGAACTAGTCAGAGTAATTACTGATGGTTGCGCTTCAGAA
Organism: Chelonoidis abingdonii; assembly: GCF_003597395.2. Lineage (NCBI taxonomy): Eukaryota > Metazoa > Chordata > Testudines > Testudinidae > Chelonoidis > Chelonoidis abingdonii. Next base: position 32,034,958 of record NC_133773.1, read on the forward strand.
ACTTGTGTAGCTAAGATCAGGTCATGGGGCAGGTCAGCCTGGATTATGTCAAACGAAGGGATTTGACATAATATGAGGATTCTCTGGAATGGTTTCAAACAACGATTAGGATTAAAGCCCCTCTAGGTTGCAAACAGATAGTGGGTGGTGGTATGAATGTCACAAATAAAATATCAGAGCTATCTAGTTGTTTAGGTACTGCCCAGAACAACAAAGGTAATCTGGTAACTTGATTTGACTCAGTCCTCTGATTTGGTGGTATCTGTTTGTATATACACATTTAATACATGCAGCGACTACCATTGAAATGAATGGGGGTGACAGCATGAACTTTACTCCTCTTCAGTAAAGGTATCCGTCCACTTATTACCACCATATTCTCCACATTTGCTCATGGTGTTTGGATCATAGGTTGTATCTTCCTTAAACTCCTTGTCCAATTGTTAACTCCTCATCATCACGGATACAAGAGCCCTCTGGAAGATGTATTAATTTAATATCTTTCAGCACCTGGTGGAACAAAGTCTCCATTCAGCTCAATGCAAGTTTCCAGAACAGCTTGACTCATCGCTGGTGTTAACCAACAAACATTTCTGCAGTGGCTAAGTCTTGGGCTTTTTATAGTTTTGCACACTTGTTGCATGTGGGATATCTTACAGCTGCTAGCTTTCACTGAAGCTTCAATTAATCATTTTTCCTTTACAGACCTTTTAAAAATAGAACAAAAATGTTTAGGGGTTAAACTGAATCTAATATATGGCATTATCCCCCCAAAGTCTCCTCAGATGAATTGATTTGAATGTATTCTTGAGTGGTATTGGAGGAATACTCATCCAAATCTTTTTTTTTTTTTTTTTTTCTTTTCTTTTGAAAGTGAAAACTATGGCCAAGATTTTTTTTCAAAAGTGACTACTTTTGGATATCCCAGTTATTGGTTGCTCAACTTGGAGCACCTTTAAATGTACTCTTCAGAAAGTCCTGGGCATTCACTGCTTGAAAATCAGGCCCCTCTAACATAGCTCAAGTTGGGCCTCAAAGAAGAAAGACACCTAAAATCACTAGTCCCTTCCGAAAGCTTGGCATAGATTCTTTTTGCAGATATGTGGAATATGTTCTCTAAAGCCTTTCTTACAATGGAATGTTTTGTGGAAATTGTCAGCAGTGAAATTCCAGTTGTGGTAATGTCATAATGGTAGATTTCTTAAAGTCTAATGTAGATAAAGCCCTAGTAGTCTGTGAAAGAAAAAGCCATCAGCCAGAAAACCTGTTTGCCTTTGTATTAACTCTTAAAATTTTCTGCTTCTGCTCATAAAAAAAATTTTTAGGCTGACATTCTGTTCATGGGAAAGATCCTGCTAGAAAAGTGTGGTTTCTTTTGTGGCTGTGTTTATTATTTTTTCTATTAAACACATTTTGTTTTTCACTTGTGGAAATAGTAGATGCAGTTGTGACATTTTGAATTACTTTAAGGCAATATCCAATATTTCACTAGTAACTTTACCAGTGTCGTCCGAATGCCCAGGAGGTGTCTCAAGATGTGAGAGGAGTTCAGCATACACAGTTAAGCTGCCTGTTTTTTTTTGTTTTTGTTTTTGTTTCTATTTTTTTTCCTTTAGTTGTCAGGCCAGCCCACTCTGCTGTGACTTCAGTCTAGATTGCAAGTTCTCTGGAGCAGGGACTTTCTTACCTGCTTGCAAAGTATCTAGCAGTCTGTTAGCACTATGCTAGTAACAAATAATGATGTATCATTCTGCGAGGTCACAGGTAATGACAAAACTTCAGTAATGTGTGGAAGTGGCCCAGAGAGGATTCAATAAGTATCAGTTATTCAACGTACATGAGATTCTGAAAATCACACCATACACTTCAGACCCCATGCTCCAATGGAGTTTTGTTATCTGTTATGTATAGGGTGACCAGATAGCAACTGAAAAAATGGGACAGGGGGTGGGAGGTAATAGGTGTCTATATAAGAAAGTTCCAAAAAACAAGACTGTTCCTATAAAAACAGGACATCTGATCATCCTAGTTAAGTAACCGAGATGGAGCCAGTGACACGACTCTGTTCAACCTTGAAGAACAGGGTTAGTTTTTTAGCTGTTCAGGTGTGACTGCCCTTTTGAGCCTGGTCAGTGAGAGCGTAAGTGTCATGCACTCAGGTTAATGGGCTTCAGTGTTTCTTTGCAATTAACTTTTAATGGTCATAAACCTAGTTTAACATCTCTATGACAAGGTAGCTTAAAGCATAACACAGGTTTTTAGGTTTGCAGATCTGTGAACCTCTGCTTCTTTGGGGTGTGTGGTGTTTTTGTTGTCCTGTGGGAGGGTATCCTCCACCCTTTGCACAAAGATGAGATTATGTATGTGTCTTACAGCATTCTTCTAAACAGCAGAGGAAGGAAATATTTTGTTCAGTAAGTCTGGACTGATTCTTTTCTCTTAAAAGGCATGTAATTTTTTGGGGGTACAGACTGACATACAAAACAGTTGGAGCTGTTAATTTTCTGTGGAATTTTAGGAAAATGTAAGTTCAACTATATTTTCCAGTACAATAATGAAATGAGTGTTTGTATATACAAACACCAACATGCTTAACTACTCATTTCCTCCCCACGTTCCCCCAATACATAGGCTTCAGTCTGTTTATATGCAGTCTGGGAGTTGGGTGAGGAGCCATTTCAGCATATGTATGACGTTATTAAAATACCTATTTTTAAGAAGAACTGAATCATAAACTGCTTTATGGTATTGTATCCAAACATTGCATTTCAATGGGGGATTCAACGTTCTTTATAGGAACAGATGCCTGAAACTCTTACCAGTCCACAAAAGTGGTTCATAGTTATGCAAATAGTCCCATTGTCTTTGGTGGGACTGATCAAATGATTAAGGGTTTACAGAATTAGAATCCAAGTTTTTAAATTATTTGGAATGAAAGGTATGTTGTACACACACAAGCATCACACCAGTATAAAAATCTAAACCTTGAAACTTGCATGTGGTAGTAATGGCTATTTTTTTTTTTTTTTTAAATTATGCAGTCACTGAGTGTATACTGAATACTGTGCAAAACACAGAAGGCATAAACAGTCTCCATTTCCTGGAGCTTACAGTATCTATGACCCAAACTGTGATAGGCCCTAGGTTCAGATCTATTTGAATTGCTCACGTCTTTTGCAGTAAAGTCAGGAGCGGCGCCAGGGTTTTTGGCGCCCTCGGCGGGGGTCCTTCCGCGTTCCTGGTCATTTGCGGCAATTCTGCGGCGGGGCGGGGTCCTTCCGCTCTCCTGGTCTTCGGGGCACTTTGGCGGCAGGTCCCGGAGCGAGTGAAGGACCCGTCGCAGAAGACCTGGAGCGCGGAAGGACCCCCCGCAGCCGAATAGCGGCCGAGGGTGGCAAAATGCCGCCCCCCCCCAAATCCTAGTGCCCTAGGCGACTGCCTAGGTTGCCTAAATGGAAGCACCGGCCCTGAGTAAAGTACATTACATAATAGAATAATTGGGGAAAGGCTGTTGTGCGCAGTCCATAATACAGATTGATAAAGAGAAACCAATCTCTAAAATGATTGAAGATTGGTTTCCTTTATCAAACAGTACAAGAAGAGATACCAAATTATTTAATTTCCTCTCCTATTCTACATGACCTAGATTGTGGCCATTGTGTCTGTCGATGCTCTCCAGTACAACATCCTATTACCTCTGGCTCTGGCCTGGAGAGAAATGGAACTCAACACATTCTCTACATGTTTTAGCTAGTCATCTCTTTTTGCAAAGACTTAAAAATCCACGTTCTCCCCCCCCCACTTTTTTTTTCTTCCCACCCTCCCTCTAACTGTATCTTGTCACGTTATACGTGAATAAAATACACTCTGGAAAGGAGACCCTCTGAGTGAAAAACAAAACCTTGCTAGGTTTTCAGCATGAGCAGGATTAATTGGAGTTATCACTTAGTATTGTAGTTAACACTTATAACATGATACAAATCCTGCCTAAGCACACTGACTTGGCAGCAATTTCTATAATATTCCTCTGTTAGATTGGTTATTGGGAGGTGGGGTGGAGGGGTGGAATGCAGCATATAGCGATGAAATGCCATAAATTAAAATTGATATTTGTAGGTTAACTTTAAAATGCCCTCTGGGTGTGTACAGGCAAGCTGCACTTTTGTGACTCCACTTCCCTCTCCTTAGAAACCTCTACCTGGTGTCCTCCCTTAGGAATTTCACCAGGAGAGAGGCAGCTCTAAAATTGATCAGGGCTCCATAAGAACCCTGCTGGAAGAGGCACTGAGAGCTTGCTACCACAATATAGCTGTAGACAGTATAGATATTCTCCCTCACCAAACAACCTGAACTGAAAAAAGGCCCCCTCATATCCTGCAAAAAGTGTCTATGGGGAATAATAGTGGCATAACTATATCAGCTCATATTCATATGTTGTTCTGAATCTTTCCCACTCATTTAGACCAGGTGTGATTGAATGCTTGGCCCATCCCATTATATTATCCGGGTTAGATGACTCTGGCCTCGTCAATAGAGTGATGGTTTTGGGTGTCATGCATTGGTCTCTGCCTCTCGCTTCTGGCGGATTTTCAGCCCATGAGGGCGCATGCCCTGGAGAACCCAGTCGGGGTCTTAAGATTGAGGGAAATGAATGGGTAAAGCACAGTATCACTCTTTCACTAGTACCAGACTTACAGAAGATTTTTAATGAACACCGAGCCCAGGTTGAATCCCTTTCCATGAATGAGTTTGTGGAACGCTGGCGTTCCTCAGTGATCACCAGAAGAACATTGATTAAAATACATTTTTTTAAAAAAAATTGAAACTGAACATGAAACTTTCCAAGCAGAGTTTGATTCAATGCCTCAGCTTTGAAATGAAATCTAGAGATATGTAGAATGGGGTACCATCTTTGATACTTGCCAGTAAGTAATCTGAATCTATGGGGTCACAAGCACAGCTACTACCAGAAATGCAACTTCTGGCAAGCAGTGACTTGAAGGGGTATCCGTGCATGGATCAGCCAATTAAGATCACTTTTTGTCCTGGTACTTCTAGGAATGTCAGTCTTCTAAAAGAGTATCCCATTGGTTCTAATTTTCTATTCATTGTTAGAGCTGGATTGAGACACCTAGAGGGAATTCCTCCATTTTTAGGATGGTAATGGCACACGCAATGGTAATAAAGTTCCCTTCCCCACAATCCCATCACCAATATGTCTGATCCCTCATATATAGGGTACAATCTCTAGAGATGAGTGGGTTGTTCAGTAGTCTGTCCATTCAGTCCTTGGGGCCTTTGCCACCCATTCCAGCTAATGTTTTTTTTAGAGTAGACAACTATCCAGTAGGAAGTGGACTGATGCCACCATTCCTCTTACAGAAGCTACTGAGTGATTCACTCACTGCTCTTGGGGGGGGGGGGGGGCGCTAGGTAAACAACGTGCTATACCTGCTCCAAGCACTTAAAAGCAGCATGTGGCAGGCATGCTGGATAACCTAATATCTATGGTATGTGAAATAAAATGTTTAAATAAATAAGTCACCAGGACACTGAAGACCTAGAGTATAGAAGGAAGAGCTAACTAAAAGCATAAATGGATAATATCTAAAACTAATTCCTGAGTAACCCTGCTACCGTGGAACATGCAGACTAATTATACTCAACATGGTACAAAAGGTTAGTTACCAGACTTGAACAATCAATACTGACTAACTGATGTATGACGTATACACATCTACAGACCTACAAGACACTGATTATTGTAGCTAAAGTAACTGCTGATTGGAGAGTCAATGCACGAATCTTGCAGCTAAAGACTGAGATGTGATTTGCAAATCATCTGAAATTTGGCACCTATTTTATTTAATTTATACAAAAAGGAGGGATGAACAGCAGTCTGAGCGATCACCTTTAGAACTGAACTCCTACATATTATTGAAAATTCGTATTGGTTCTGTTATTTCGTCATAAAAATGGACCTAATGCTTGTTGGCTTTAAAACACCTACTAGCTCTGCTTTCTCTCTCCATCTTGCAAAATATAAGACAAGGCCAAAGCTTAAATTAAAATTCTCAGGTTCTTATCTCCTTCCCACAGGAAAGCAAATCTGTGCTGAAAACCGTAAAATTAAGAGGAGAGCAAGGATAGCATAATTTAGCAAAATACCATGGCACTAGATTCTGAGCTATATGACTGGAGGGATAGGTCAGACATTAAGAAGATACTGCCTTCTAATGCAAGTTCCTTAGAGTGGTGCTCTGAAAACAAGGAAAGCAGAAAATACTGCACTGGTTCCTAGTCACACTGCTCCATGCACTTTTATCAGCCTTTTTTTAAATTTAGTTATCCACTTAACGCTTCTAGTTCTAGAAGTCTAAAGAAATCCTTGATTTAGACTTTTTGAAATAGTCCTAAAATCTATTATGATGCCAGGGTTTGAATATCGAGATTCAAATAAAATTCATTTCAATGGGCTCTTAATTTTTTTTCTTAATTCCAAATATTTGGCAGTTAATGTTCTTGCTGAGCTTTAAGAGCATTTTTGTCTGACCATTTTCTTCATGTTTAATTAAAAACCTCTATTTGTAGCATAATTATTTTTGTGGAGGGGCAGCAGACAGAATACTGGGGTAGAAATGATGAGTAATTGATCTGTTACATGCTAGGATTACTATAGCATAGTCCTGCTATGAGAAGCGAGGAATGAAGATATATAGGAAAATAGGTAATGTGCACATGGCCTGGTTGAGTCCCCAAAACAGTTGTTTTCTAGTGTGGTGGGTTTTTTTCTTTTTGTTTGTTTGGTTTTTTTTTGTAAAGGGTTGGGGATAATGTTTGGGCTGTGAGAAGAATTACTGCTAGTGGTGTTTCTTCAGCTTCAGGCCACTCTTGCATGTATCAGGCAAACACTTTTTTTGTTTTTAATGGCTGTCTAATTTGTAGAAAATATCAAATACAAGTGTGTGTGTTTATTTGTGTCTGTATTTTATGCTCCCAACTGGGTGTTGGGGAAAACACGAAAATACTGGTCTTCTCAGGCATTCTTAGCACTTTTCAGTTCTTAGAAACGTAGTACATGTCAACCTAAGCAGCAGGGATCTGGTGCTACCTTTCTCCAGAAATTGAGCTGGTATGTGTTGATCATAAGCAACTTAGTTTGTTAAAGGGACACTGTCAACTCCTTACACCCTAAATTACACTCTTGTGGGGGACTGTTCTGTTCTCTGCTATGAACTGAAATATTTATTTAAAAATTCATCACTCTTTTGGGGGATTGGAGTAGGGCAGAAGGAAGGAGCTAATACCTCAGCAGTGTTGGAAATTTTCAACAATATAGCACTGTATTAATGCATAAGAACCAGACAGTGACATCAAACAAAAATGACACTGATCAGACTGGTTTCGCTGTTCAAGGCCGAAGAAATGCAAACTGTAATTGGTGGTGTAGAGCTTTCCCATAATTTCATTTCTGCTGTGTAGTTGGTCTTATTCTGGTACTATGTGGACTGCTTGGCCTCTGCTTGCCCTCCTACCAGTCAGCTCCTCCTCTTGCTTCTTCCTATAACCCCACTCCACTAGACCTCCCAAGAGCAGCTGCAGCTGTCTCTCTACCTAATCATAGAAACTTTCTGGCTTCAGCACCCTCTCTATCTGGTCCGCCCCAACAGTCTTCAGGCTGCTACTACAAGCTTGACTATCATGCCTCATCCTCCCTCATAAGCACTCTGTCCTAGCAGGTGAGAGTCCCATGTTTTCTATGTTCGGAAGCAAGGAGGTTAAATATGGTTAGTAATACAAATGATTTTAAAACAAGTTACCATGAGTGTCTGCACCCCCTTCCCCAAAAACAACAGAATTGAGATTTATTACTAATACTTCTTGTTTTTACTCTCTTGCAGTCAAATAAGGTGCCAGTGGTGCAGCCTTCACATGCGGTTCACCCTCTCACCCCACTTATCACTTACAGCGACGAGCACTTTTCTCCAGGGTCACACCCTTCACACATCCCCTCAGATGTCAACTCAAAACAAGGTGAGGCTACTTCTAACAACTAAAGGAAAGCACAAGAAACAACTGTGAATGCTAGTTCTAGAGCTCTAGTACCCTGAAGCCCGCCAACATATCAAAGGATCTATTCTAAATCCTAGTTTCAAGGGTCTCAATTTAGCAAATTATCTTCCTCTGAAACTTGACATGTAATGTGTTGGTATGGGACAGCTATTCTTACGTAATACGGATCTCTTAACTGGCTGTTTAAAGTTGGAGGACAGTGCACATTTTTATCACTTTGCCTTATTTTGCTCATCAAAATATTTTAAAATGATTAAAAAAAAAATTAGTCCTTGGCGCCCCCTGTTGTGCCCAAGTATTGCAGCATACAGACATAATATGAAATCTCAATTATTTGAGACACAGGAAGGTGAGTTGAATTATATATTTAAAACCTTAAGTTCCTTGTTTTCTCAAACTTGTATTTCATGTCCTTATTTCCTTTCCATATTTCATCATATTCCAAAATGTAGTGCCGTGCAAGAGGAAGGTTCTCAGTTCCCTCTCTCTCCTTATTGCCACTTATCTTAATTGAGTAGTGGTCTATAAAATACATGTGTAGTTTTCAGAACACACTAGTTGAGGCAATGTAAGTATAACAGAATCTTGGGCATGTAGTTGAATTGTGTAAAATTTCTAATCTTGCAAAAAGACTGATTTTTAAATGTATGCATCTTTAGATGTCAACTGTTTCTTTGTGCATGTAAAACATTCAAAACCAAATAGTTTTGTAAGTTTATCTCCTGGATGTAGCGGCCATTGAACAGATTTACAGTTTGCTGGGCAGCTTTGTCCTGCAACATACATACACAATGTCACTAAATGCAATTTATGGGGCTTCACTGAAAGACTTGAGAAGATCTACGAATCTTGTTTGAAACCAGGGGTGCTGGTAGTTTTCACCTAAAACCATGTGGGTCTTGATTAATTTAGTCTCATGGTTCAATTGCACCTAAAACCTGGTGTGGGAGTGCACTAACCTGGATTGAGACAGATCACCAGAAGTGAAGATGCACAGAACGCGATGGAGATGAGTGGATTTGAGAGCAAGGAAACAAGCTCCCAATAAGATCCCCAAGAGGGGAAGTGAGAAGGAGGGGAGTGTGGTGTGGTGAGGGCAGGGGATTGGCAAGAACAAGGAAGGAGCAAGCGAGGTGGGTAGAAGCTAGACACAAGAGGCACAGTGATGAACAAGGTGAAGCTTGAGAGTGGAGGAGTGATCCAGGTCAGAAGATAGTGGCACAGCATTTGGAGATAAGGAAGAGAACAACAGAGGATTCAGAGGCCAGGGTAGCCCAGCAGATGGAGCAACAGAGGCACCGATATAATAGATGCTGTGATTATTAAAACAGGTAGTTAGGAGGCTGTAGAAAAGTCTCTTGCTTCCCTTGGATGTTAGGGCAGCCAGTACCACCCGGAGAAAAGAAAGCAGGGCTCCTTGCCCTCTGTAGAGGGCCTGCTCAGAGGCTGCTCCCTTGGGTCTATGATGGTCATGGTCTCTACTGGGGAAACAAAGGCAGCAGACTTGGCCTTGTGGAGGGACTGGTGGCAGCTGGCTCAGGTTGTGTAGGGGACTAGCTATGTGCATAATCCATAGGCTGAAATCAGTAGCAGTTGCCTCCCTTGGTTTCAGTACTCTTGTATACTCCTGGAGGACTGCCAAGCTGCACAGCTAGAATGTGAAGGTCCATTGAGTTCTGGATTGGGGTCCTGGTGCAAGCCCATCTCTAGACAAATCGTTGAGTACTTGTCAGTATTGTCCATTTGAGGGAGGTTTTCTAAACTCATCCCATGTATCCTTTGTGTGCTCATTGTCCTTCCTATGCCACCAATATCAATGGACTGTATCCAAGAACCAGTCACACTCCTGTGTGATTTCTGTTTAATTCCTAAACGTCTAGCTTGCGAGATGGTCTGAATTTAAGCCTTGGGGCAAGCAAGTATAGACCAGGGCACTACTCCAGCTCCTGTAACGTGGACAATAGTACTGACTCTGCTGGCTTTGTGAGTCTTGCTCTCTGGGCATGAATGCAGAAGATAAATATGTATATGAATTAATTCACTGGGGACTTTGAACAAATTACTCAGTCCCATTGCTATGATGTGCCCCCATTATGACACTGAAGTTTTATCCCTTATGTCAGAGTTGCCAGCCTGTGGTGGCTCATCAGAGTTCCTGTGCTGTGCACCCAAAGATGTTGAGACTTCAGCCAGGATTTGCTTTTCATGTGTCTTTCTGTACAACAGTCATTTTTCTCTTTTATGTCCATCATAGGCCCTAGCTTAAAGTCCTCTCTTATTTTGGTTTCTTCTGTTGTTGTCCTTCCTTTCTCCCTCCTTGCCAGATCTCTTTCCCTTAACACAAGGAATAGATCCTATTCTCACTGAACTGGGGGATCTTCCAGTGCTTATGCCTCTGAGCAGATGAAAGGTTGCTGGAAGTGGGAATGAACGAGAAGACTGGAGACCTCTGAAGTGACCAAATATTCCACTGTTTTAGTCAAACTAGCTCTCCCAATTTAAATACTGTCTGTGCACCAGAACCTAGTAAAATGTAGAATGACCAGATGTCCCCGGTAAACTTCAAGAAAGCTTGCTGCCATATGCTTCCATTGGTGTTTGTGTCCTACCTCCTGGTTACTCTTTGATCTGAGGACTCAATCAAATGAATTGCTTCAGATCCTAGTTTCTGGGTATCCCCCTGTCCCCTTGTAACCATGAATTTACCAAAGATGAATTTTCTGGTCTTAAATTGTTCATTTCAGCTCCTACTGAAATGTCAAAACTGACAGAGTAGCAGCAACACCATTAAGGTGACATTTTTGCCATCCTCACCCCCTCCCCACTACAATTTTAAGATTTCTAACATACCCTTTTAAATCCCTTAATCTTAAATGCAGATTTTAAAAATCAGTTTGTGGTCAAAATATATCAACATTAAGAGTCTCCAAAGTAAAGATCAGACACATTCCATCTTTCACCTTTAGAGTGTCTCTCTATAAATATTTAATACACATTTTCAAGTAGCTGATTTAACATGTGAAGTTAAATTTGCAATTCTTGCTGTTCCAAACCCCTCCTCCTCTTGAAACATATTTTAAATAAACCAGTGTCTCTCTGGCCTCTAGCCATAATTCTTTCTCTCCTTGGAGCATGAGTTTTAGGTAAAACATGAAAACCACAGACCCAGTTGGGACTAGGATTAGTTTTAATCTTGAGGTGATTCCTACAGTTGTAGGACTTTGTCACTCCAGCTCCAACTAAGCTCTTCATCAAGTTGACTCCTATGGGCTGCAAGGTCAATCTCTGTTGCACTGGTAGTGTTTCATGGAAAAAAAATAAGAGTCCCATGAGAAGTGATCCATCAGTTCACATTCCCTAGAATACAATCAGAAGCCAAATGAATCATATCAAGTGTGACCATTACAGGCCTGAAAATGATTAATTAACTACTGATCCTCTGTGGTAGCAAGTTTCGAAAATCTGTAAATTCATAAGGGAACCAGTGAAGAATGTACAAGTAACAATTTACCTAATCTGTTAGCTCTGGTGTGCTGCCTGTTTGAAAACGCTTCATTTTTCTCGTTTCATGTGGCTCTTCAGAACATTTGCTTAGGACTCTGTCAGTAGGTTCAGTGCAACACTTCAGAGATGAAGTATTGCCATAGCATCTCCATACGATTTTTAGATTTCATAGCGGCTGCATTCATGGTCAGGGTTTTTTTGTTGTTTTTGTCTTCTCCTTCCACTTTACTTTTCCCAAGAGGTTCTCCCGCCCCCCTCTCCCCGCTTTTAAATCCTGAATCTAGTAGAGGATGCAAGCTCTACTTATTATTCTAAAGGCTGGAATTAATGCTGTTTCTCTTGTAATACTAACCAAAAATGAAGCTAGACTGACTTGTATAGAACAACAATTTTTACTGTGATGTTAACCATGTTATTTTTGTATTATAGTATTAATCACCACATTTTCACTCAAATACCAAACTTATTCTCCATACTCTGACAGGCATGTCCAGACATCCTCCAACTCCTGATATCCCTACCTTCTATCCCTTGTCTCCTGGTGGCGTAGGACAGATAACGCCACCTCTTGGCTGGTAAGATCCTCTTGCTGCTGCTTTGACATATGTTCACGCACATCCTCTAGGATTATTGAATGAAATGCAGAATTTATGAACTAAGAAAAACATCACTACAGTCAGAGAAATTACTATATTTTATTTTAGTTTGAAAGATCAACTTTTTTTTATCTTTGAAATGAATTGGATCTGTGTTTTAACATGTACAGGAATCGAAATACACAGATTTCACTTTGAAGTGAGAATAGTTTTTTATGGCTCACACTTCTGGGTCTTGACATGTGGTAGGATTGCAGAAAAACAGGTCTCAAGAAATGAAAGATCAATTTTTTTAACAAACAAAATTGCAATTACTTGTAACAAACTTTCAAGTATGGAATTGTTTATTTACTGGAAACTGCACCAAAATAGAGAATAAACTTTACATTATGTTCCTTACAGAATCACTAAGATTTGAGGACAGTACTCAGTTACTGGAGAGTTTGTATATTTTTGTTAATTTTTAACTCTAGCAATCTAAGGCTCCTACTCCCATATTCAGAGTAGGATTCCTTCAGGAGGTAGTATTTACATATAATGTCTCCCATTACAGGATGATCAATAATGCTTGATGCTTACTGTCTGAGAATCTCCAAGCATTTTAGAATGGATAACAAATGTGTATACATAACTGTAGGAGGACAATCTGAATGCAGAGGGGTTAAGTGAATTAGAATCCCATACCTTGTTACTCAATTCTGTGCCCTACCTAATGGTAAGTATTATCATTCCAATTTTAGATTGAGGGGAAACCAACATACATTTCAGACCAGATCATGCAAGGTGCTGAGCAGCCTCTCAACTTAAGGAGCCTGACTTGTTTATCTTAACCAAATGAAGGTTGAGGAGAAATGATTGCTCTAAATAAATTCATCAGAGGGATAAACAGCAGGGAGAGAGAGGAGTCTTTAAATTAAGGTCCAAAGTTGGAACAAGATGCAACAAATGGATATAAATTGGCCATCAAGAAGTTTAGACTAGAAATTTAGGTTGCTGATGGTCAGAGGAGAAGTTCCAAGGAGGGCAAAATACATAATGTGTATTAAGACTGAGCTTGATAAGGTTATGGAGGGGATGGTATGATGATTGCTTACAGTGGCAAATATCTCCAATGGCCAGAAATAGGACAGTAGATGAGGAGGGCTCAGAGTTACTACAGAGAATTCTTTCCCTGGTGTTTTGGCTGGTGGGTCTCACCCACATGCTCAAGGTCTGATTCCCAACTCCAGCTATGGCCGTCGAAGAATTTCGCTCCAGATCAGATTAGCAGAGATTCAGGGAGTCTTTCACCCTCCTCTGCAGCATGGAGCACAAGTCACTGGCTGGTTTGAACTGGAGTAGAGTAAATGGTGGATTCTCTGAAACTTGCAGTCTTTAAATCAAGATTTGAAGATTTAAGTAACTCAGCCAGAGGTTATGGGTCTATTGCAGGAGTGGCTGGGCAAGGGTCTGTGGCCTGCTGTGTGCAAGAGGTCAGGTCAGACTAGATGATCATGATGGTCGCTTCTGGACGTAAAGTCTGAGTCTGAGCTCTGGGTGCTCTGTACCGTGTGGTATCAGGACAAAAATCACTGGCTGAAAGCCACAATAGTAAGTTAATAACAAAGACAGAGCACCTGATTTCCAGTTTACTGTTCACTGGTCTCGGGACTGAGCTGCTGCCTCCACCTCTACTAGATGATTTCTGGTGGTCCTTTCCCAGCTTTGGTTAAGTGCCAGCATTTCTTCTGAATAGTTTATTGATGCAAAGATTGGGAGGGCGTGGAAGGGAGGAAGGAAACTGGAAGGAAAAGGAGAGACTATTTAATTGTAAAATTTGGAAATCCACTCAGCGGTGCTCACTCATACCTGAACATATTCCACAGTCAGTTATGCTCTGCCTCTTTCCAGCTCATTTCTGTGCTGCAGCATTACTGAGATTTCTATCACTTTTTTCTGGGTTTGAGCACTCTTACTCCCCCCCCCCCACTCACTTAGTGTGAAAACTCTCATCCTGAGCATTATAAATGCTAGCAGCTTTGGAAGTCCTAGTTTTAACACTAAATTTGTCTATCAATAAGTGTTTGAATAGAATTGATTGAGCTTAGTCTTTCAAAGCTGGATCAATTATTCTGTCTGAACTTTATTACTTGAGTGCATTAATCCTTGTTCAAGAGTTGCATCAATGCCAACTGGAAGTGAAGACGATGTGAACTAAGCAGAAAAAGTTGAAAGTGTTTGAAGCATTAATTGGTGATAGAATTCCATATATAGTGACAATATCTGTAAGAAATTCTAAAGAATGGTGGGGTTTCAAATGAGCTGGTTTTAGTCACTTGATTGCCCCTCCTCCCCCAAAAAGCCTTAAACCCAAGTAACTAAAGTGTACTTTTAATTTTATTTATATTTATTGATAAAATATAACTTTTGTTTAGCTTCTTAAAAGTGCTGACAACTTGTGACATGCTGTATGAAATGTAAAATGAAGATAGGCCTGGGATTTCAAAAATTCCACCCCCCCCCCCCCAAAAGAAAGAAGACTCTCCAAATAGTTCTGTGGGAGTCACTGTTAATACACTACCAGTGCGCCAGACTCTGGTACTCATACACTGATTGCAGTGGGACTATTGTTCCACAGGAGTTGAGGGTATTGGAATCTGGCCCAATGACTTAAAACTAGGCAATGTTTTTTTTGTTTTTTAAACAAAACCTAGATTACGAATATCTTTTCAGTGGGCGAGAGAGAAATCTTATTCAGTGCAAGCATGTAGACACCCATGAGCTACAGAATACATGGACATAACTGTTTATGCTACCATGCTGAGTTCCCATCAAGTGCTTGTGACTCTAGGGTATCTTTTAATACAATATCATATTATTGATGGGTTCCTTTCTTCTGTGACCTCAGGCAAGGTCAGCCTGTATATCCCATCTCGAGTGGATTCAGGCAGCCCTACCCATCCTCACTCTCAGTCGACCCTTCCATGTCCAGGTAGGTGTAGGAGGTGTATGACCGGGGAGTAACTGCTGGCATTAAAGGGCAAGTTGCTCTTCTGCTTGCATCTTGGTCTGCCTTTGTTTGCTTTTCAGTCAGCGAAAAATGTATGTATAATTTTTATTTAAAATGTTTGTGTATGTATAGTTTGCCTGGATCCCACACTAGTCTCATTCAGTATTTCCCTGGCAGTCAGTGAAGTATTGAAATTAGAACTCTTATGAATTGTACTAATGGATAATCAAACCATTTCATATAACATGGGCATTGTTTGTTAGACACAATGAATTAGGAAATATCCCAGTTTGTATTCTTCAAATATGAAACCAGGCAAAACTTCTCATTCCAGTTTGAATTATGTAATTACACTCTTAAATAGTTCAAATTGGGTTCTGTGCCATGTGGAAATATGCAGAACTACTCCCCAGTTGGAATTTCTTAGCCCAAAGCTATTAGAAGGAAAGGGATGCCAACACGCTGTAAATACACACAGTATGTCTGTACTGGTGTGTGAATCAGGCACTATGTTTACATATTAGCGCAAGCAAGCAATGCTAAATGAGACTTGGCCATGCCAAACTCCAAGTCTTCTCTGTGTAATGCTTTTGCAGTCTGGAAAGGTGGCTTACACATCCTGTGCTTGGTGTACACAAGGTTGCAATGTCTCATCTCTGCATTTTGTTTTGCTTTCACACTGGGCTTTGGATTGTACACTTAAGTGGTGGGCTCCTGACAACTTTTTATATGGGCATCTGTGTTTAATTACTCTTCCTCTACTCCTTTTCAGGTGAACTACAGGCATGTTTCAGTCAGGGTATCCAAGAGGGAAAATAGCTGCTCTCCCCACAACAAACTTTGCCCCTTCTCAACCTCATTCTGTTGGGTTACTGGGCTCTCTTGTGCAAATCACTGTAGCATAAGCTTTAACACTGACAAATGCAGTAAACTGCTCTCTTTTGGGGCTTGATCCTGCAAGTACTGAACACTTGGGACTGCAATCCAGCAAGCTACCGAAGCATGTGCTTGCTTTTACAGCAGACTGTTTTGCATGCTCAAGGATAAACATGTGCTTGAATGCATTGCTTGATTGGAGCAAGAATGCTCAGCACTTTGAGGATCGTACACCTGATTATGAGGATAACTTCATTCTTAACACAATGAAAGGGAACGTCGTCTAGTTCTGGAAGAACCAGTTGGTTTTCCCTTCCAAAATACCAGATTTGCCTTCAGAGTTAGAAGATTTAGCCCAGAATGTCGGGGAAGTAGGGGTATAGGTGAAATGCTCTTGGACCCTTACATGTTTACTTTAAAATATTTTGAAAAGCAAAAGGTTCTAAACTAAATACCAACATACCTATGGGTTTTTTTGAAAGAACTGTTCTCTTCCTTTTTGCCCTCCCCCTGCATGGCAGTTCCCTCCTTTGTTAGCTGGTGATGGATATTTTCAGCATTTGTATGCTGCTATGGAAATGTCCCTTTTGGTTAAGGGGAAATGTATTTTTGTTGATATCTAGTGCAACAGTAGGTATGTTACACTTACTTGTGTACATTGCCATCTCTTTATCTGAGAAGTAACAAAATAACTTCTTCAGACCAAAATGTTGGCCTGTTTTGAATAAGCTTAGATACAATGCATGACTCTTCACTAACTAATTTTTACATATTCTTTGTTGCAAGCTGTGTAGTGTTCTACTGCTAATGTACAAGCTTTGGATGTGCAGCCTGTTCTTCCTATTGTTATAGACTCTCTACTTGGTTTGTTTTTTTAGGTTTTCACATCATATGATTCCTGGTCCTGCAGGCCCTCATGCAACTGGAATTCCTCACCCAGCTATTGTAACACCTCAAGTCAAACAAGAACATCCACACACTGACAGCGACTTAATGCATGTGTGAGTCTGCCTTTCTGTGCTAGCCCTTAAATCCTGAAGTGTTTGCAGATTAATAGTTAAAAGGAGGGCTGAGAAGTAAAAAAAAAAAAAAAAAAAAAAAAAAAGCAAGTGTCCTTTATAGTCACTCTGAATTATGATTCTGTAAAAGTTTGCCATAACTAAAGGGGGGAGTGGATGGCTCATTGGAGGAGTATTGAGATGAATGAAGCCTTTATTTCTAGGTCACTCCCTTGAATGTTATCTAAGGTGGTAGCTGCCGAAAGCTGTATTGCCATTTGGTGGCATATCTGAAGCTAGGCTTGTGAGCTGATAGTCAGTCAGTTTCTAGTGCAAAGGTGTTAACTACAAAAGCCACCACTATAATTTGGCATCCTTTTTAGCAGATGAACACAGAGGGCTCAAGAAATAAATGGGCAAGGAGACTGACCTACCTTTTCACCCCTAAAGATGTCCTTCCAGAGCACTGGGGAATCATGCTGGCAGAGTGTGTTTTTCATGGATAAATCAAGTACAATTTCATTCATCAAGGACTGCCAATCCAACAGTCCTCCCATGAGCACTAAATTCAGTCCTAAGTACAGAATACAGTAGAACGTCATGGTTACGAACACCTCAGGAATGGAGGCTGTTCATAACTCTGAACAAAATGTTACAGTTGTTCTTTCACAAGTTTACAACCGAACATTGACTTAATACAGCTTTGAAACTTTGCTAGGCAGAAGAAAAATGCTGTTTTTAGCCATTTTAATTTAAATTCAGCAAGCACAGAAAGTTTCCTTACCTCGTCAAAACTTTTAGTAAACTTCCCTTTTATTTTTTAGTAGTGTAACACAGTACTGTACAGTATTTGCTTTTCTTTTCTTCATTTTCCTCCTCCTCCTCTTTCCATCTCCACTTCTGGCTCAAATGAGGCATGTGGTTGACCAGTCAGTTCGTAACTCTGGTGTTCGTAACATTGAGATTCTTCTGTAAGTTCAAAAGTTGCATTAGTAGATCAAACATGAGCTCTCAAACTTAACATACAGTAGCACATCCTTAATTTCAAATTGAAGCTTGAAAATATTCCTCTCAATAACTTTTAGGCTAAAGGTAAATAGATGTTTTGTCTTTTTTTCCCCCCACCACGTTTTAGGAAGCCTCAGCATGAACAGAGAAAAGAGCAAGAGCCGAAAAGACCTCACATTAAAAAACCTCTGAATGCTTTTATGTTATACATGAAAGAAATGAGAGCAAACGTCGTAGCAGAGTGTACTCTGAAAGAGAGTGCAGCTATCAACCAGATTCTTGGCAGAAGGGTATGTACAGTAATATGTACTTACTAGTAATTGGTGTATATAGCCTTTTTAGACGGTTTTAAGGCAAACTTCTTGGCTTGATGTGTTGACTAGAATACACATTAACGGTTAGTAGAAGCAAGGATATGCAACTAAAAATAAAAACCGTCGTCTTGATTTCATGCAGGGGAGTTAGCCATATCATCAGACTTGCCCCTCTCTTTTTGATTGCAGCACTCAACATAAAAGTTGTGATTCTGTCTAATGTGTTTGTTACCAAGGACTGTCTTAATATTTTCCTAACTCTATCTTGGGAGTAAAAAGCAAGTGGAAAGAGACTTTTATTAGATTCAGTTGATCTAAAAATGAAATGCAGGTTCTAAGTAGGACCACAATCCATCCCTCGGACTTGTCTACACTTAAAATGCCACAGCAGCATAGCTGTAGCTTCAGTGTAGACACTACCTATGCTGAGAGGAGGGATGCTCTCATTGTAGATAATCCTCAAGAGGTGGTAGTTAGGTCGACAGGAGGATTCTTTGCTGTCTACACTGGGGGTTAGGTTGGTTTAACTGCATTGTTTGTGGTGTGAATTTTTCACATCACTCTGTGATGTAGTTATACCAACCTATCTTCCTATTGTAGACCAGACCTTAGAATTATCCATGCCCAGCATGAGTAAACTAGCCAAGGAGTATTGCCTTGGTACACTGCATTTTTACTTTAGAAATCAGATCAGAACACGTGCAAGGAACATGATTAAAAAGCTCCTCTCTCTCCTCTTTCTGTGCAAGTTCTGAGACTGCCAATAAGATCAGTTTTTCTCTCTCTTCTGGGGCTTCTTTAGTTTGACCTGTGCTTGCCAGATACTTAAAGCCCTTGGCTTTTAAAACAGTTTGATGTCAATGTGATTATGGTTCTGTTCGTAAAGTATATTATAGAGTTTGCTTTCTGGCTCCATCAAAACATGCTTTATTTGATTAAGATTATTCTTATATAAAAAAATAATATATTCACCTTCTCTCCACTAATCATTCTGGCCTTGATGCTCCATTTTGTTTATCTCACAAGTCTCAGAATCTTTTAATCCAGGCTATCACGCTAATCTCACTAATGTACCTCAAGACCTACTTTTAAGGTGTGTCAACTATATGTGGCTCTTACTTTCTAACTAATCCACCGCCACCCCATCTCCTGCAATGAAACAAAACAAACGTGAAACATAGGTACATGCGTACGTGTGTGTTTGTGTGTGCCTCTTGAGTGTTTGTAACCCTTAGGCCTAGTCTACACTCCAGTTAGGTTGACCCAGCTACATTGTTCAGGGGCCTGAAAAATCCACACCCCTGAGTAACACGGTAAAGCTGACTACCCTTGATGTAGACAGTGCTAGGCCAATGGAAAAATTCTTCTGTCAACCTAGCTAGCTCTTCTTGGGGAGGTAGATTACCTGTGCTGATAGGAGAACCCTCCTGTTGGTGTAAATAGTGTCTATGCTGAAGTGCTGCAGCTGCACCACTCTAGCGTGTCAAGTGAAGATGAGCCCTTATTTGCTATCTCTCCTTCATCCCCTTTCATTGCCTCTTGTCAGTTAGACACAGGGACATGGTCTCTGCCTCAAAGAGCTTGTATTCTGACACCCTTGCAGGCTTTTGGGCATTCTGATGCTATTGTGAAATGGTGACTTCTTTGACAAATTCCTAGCTGTAAGTGGGACGAGTTCCTATTCTGTGAGCCTCTCTGGAGTCTAGATTTGAAGTTGGCAGCACTTTGGGATCAGTGAGAACTGTTGACTGTAGTGGATGCAACTGTTAAATATCAAGACGTAGATATCTAATAAAAAAAACCCATGAAAATTGCAGAATCTGACAAAATGCAACTTTATGGGTCTTCGTGTCTACTCTTTAGTGAAATTAGAACTTATCTATAGATTATGATGGCTCCTAATGCCTGCCTATCTTTTTTTTTTTTTTTTTTTTTTTAAGCATCAGATAATGTAATAGGGCCTTGTTTTATGCCCATAAAAGCCAGGAAATGCAGCCTTAAGGCTGCAAATCTAGGCTATCATTCTAGCCTTACTAGCATCGTTACACCTGCCCTCTCAACACCCCCCATCATACTTGGCATAACTTTGTGAATGAAGGTCTCTATGCTAGCTCCAATGTGCATTCTGAACTCTGAATTCTCTTGCTTTCCTGAGTTTTTTTTAGACCCTGAATTGAAATCCTTTTATATAGTAGTAGTCAATGAAACTTTAATTTGAACATGTGTAGCACACTTTCAAGAGGTGTGATATGGGAGAACATCTCCTTTATCCAAAGGGGCCTCTGCACATGTACAAGTAAATCTTCTGCAAGATTTTGAAGTCCAGGCTTTGCTGGATAGTCCAGGAGTCTGAACGATTAAGCCAATGAGAAATGAAACTCCTGCTGCTCTGCCACATCAGAAACAGTTACATGACCTTTAGGAACCAGTGACCCCAGAAAATAAAATGTAATTCCTCGTGCCACTGCACTTTCATCTCCTCATGTTACATGTAAACTTCCTACTAAGTTTTGAATGGAAAGGTGAGCTCCCTTTATTAGATGTTTTTATTTTCATGGTCGTAAGGCAGCTATAGTCAATGCATCATTTTGCTATGAACTGCATAATCTTACCAAAAACATGTCTATCTTATCTGGAACACTTTTCTAAGCATTTTCACTTTCCGTGCATTGGAGCAGAAATGCCTAAACTGGCAGCTAGTTGAGGTGTACTCAGACCTTTCTAGTCTAGCCTCTCTTTCTATTGAAAGTTGGCTGCCTTAGCTGTGTCGACCTGGTGCCTGAATGGCGTTCTTTGTGTGGAATTTGTTCCATAGCTGTTACTTTCGTTTTACTGGCTGTCCCAGGTTGACTGACTGCTCAGATGTAAAAGACTAACATTATTTATTCTGGAATAGTCAGTGCTTTTTGGAGAGCATTGAGATACCATGCATTTAGTTTGGTAGAAAGCCATCAATAGGCTAGATTGTTATGATTTCAGCAACATATTGGAACTTGCCAAGTTAAAACCAAACCCTTAACTGTGCATCTTTGACATAAGTGTCAAAAAGACATTAAAAGGACACTCCTGACCCGAAATCCTCGTCTTTTGTTAAAAGTAGTTAGTTTCAGTTGGGCACTCCTGCTTCTGAGTCTGCCTGCTAGTTTGTCACGTCGTCATTTTTAAAAATAACTCTTCCATGTTATGTGAAGAATCCAAACAAACAAGGGAAATGGCTCTTCTGGGGAAAACCACAAATTTGACTCTGCACAAGTTTAAAAAGTTATCTAAACTCTTTAGTTCCAAAGCCGAAAAGGGTCAGACATTGACCCCTGTTATCTGGCAGTGCCCTGCCAACTATGCAGGTTAGTTTTTAAAAGAGGGTAATAATGAAGCATTGCTTTTTTTTGGCCTTTGGAAATTCACTAATGAAGCTAGAAAGATGAAAAGGAGGAATGTCCTTGTTCCAGTATTTTTAGAAACTTTTCTCTGCACCCAGCAGCCAACAAAAGACTGGTTTAATGTTTGCAGGGGGACAGGTCACAGTCAGAGCTGCAGATGCCGCTGCAATGTGGAATTGATGGTTCCAAGGATATGCTTCAGCTATCTGGTTGCCTTACTGGTGCAAATTTGCAAAAGTTAATTTTCTATATTACCATAGTGCCTAGGCGTCCCAATCATGGAACAGGATCTCACAGTGCTAGGCACTGTACAGATACCAAACAAAAAGTCCCTTTCCCAAATAGCTTCTGACGTTTTCTGTAACTTCATTTACCAGCCTTCATGTTAGAGTCGAGCCTATAGGAATATGGATATATTAGTTGTTTTTAAACCTAAGACAGGAGGCTCTCTTGTATTTGAGCCTTACTTAGGCTGTCTCTCCACTGTGGAGAGAGTACTAGCATAGCTATGCCGGCCTTCCCCTGTACTGTAGAGATATGTCCTGTATACTTATGGGAGGTTTTTTCCATAAATTTAGAAACATCACCCACATTCTCCCGTTGACACAGCTGTGCCTGTATTGAGGGTTCAGTTGACATAGCTGTGTCTGTCAGCAGTGTGACTCGCCATGACCAACGTAGCTACAGCAACCTAATGTCTGAGTGTAGACCAAGCCTTAGGCCTAGTCTTAACTCTTAAAAAAACAAACCCAGTCTAGGTACATCACTTGGGGCTGTGAAAAAATTTGCCCCAAGTGCTGGGGTTAGGTTGACCTCATCCCTGGAGTAGATGCAGCAAGGTTGATGGGAAAAATTCTTCCATTGACCTAGCTACTTCCTTTTGAGAGACATTAACTACACTGATGGAAAAACCCCTTCCGTCGATTGTAGGAAGCATCTACAGTATGGTGCTATGGCTACACAGTTTCACTGCTGTAGTGTAGACATACCTTTAATGTTTGCACTCAAATATGTGAAATGGAGAAGGTTGTATAAAGGCACATTTGTTTTATTACCAGTACTGTGGGCTTCTCATGTGACGATGGGCAATCATGGCTTCTTGAATAGATTATATGGAGAATCCTCTAGTTGGCATAAACAAATTTTGTCTTGCTCCAGGCTTACAAATGTTCAAATGGTTGGGTAGGAAATGCTAGAGCTCATGATCAGTAATGAATTTCTTCTCCACTTGCAGGGGGAAAGGACCAAAAAAGGGTCACAGAAACATTTGTTCATGAGACACATTGCTTGAGTGTGATGTATTTCCTAGTTTAACACTGTTTGTTTTATTTCCAGTGGCATGCTCTCTCCCGTGAAGAACAAGCTAAATATTATGAACTAGCTCGGAAAGAAAGGCAGCTACACATGCAGCTTTACCCAGGCTGGTCTGCAAGAGATAACTATGTAAGTCGTTCACTTGATGGATATTTTCAACTAGTGTTTCCTAACTGATTTTTAGTTTAAAAGGCTCTGGGAGGGGGGGTGGTAAAGGGTCATAAAAAAATTAGCCTTGTATTTACTTTTCTTTAAGGAAATCTGCTAGCAGTTGCATTAGTCCTTCTTGTGTCATAATTACAAATTAGTGTAGAACTGTGTGGGTGGAGTAGATAAGAAACAAAGGGAGTTTGGTCACCTTAAGTCCCTTAGGCTTCTCTGAAAATCCTAGCCTAAAATGACAATACGTATAGATGTGTAAAAGTTTTGGTCTTCACTTTAAACATCCAAGTTTGGAAAACTTTGTAGCCTAATACTTTGAGTGATGCATGAGCATGATGTCTCATCTTTTTCTGAAAGAGGAAACTAATTCTACATGTTGAACTTTGAGGGAATTAAGATTTTTGTCCTCCCTTAAGATTATCATGTGGCCTATACAATTTATTATATTACTACGTATAGCTCTGTGAAAGCCACTCTTTTCAAATTTCACGTGCTGTTTTCCATTTGGTCTTGGCCTATTGCTATCCAAAAATCTTCTTTTGAGAGAACTTCCACAGAATGGACACTTTTATAGGAGAACGTAAAAATCAGTGTGTTTGCGGAAAAGTGATCTTTATCTCAAATCTTAAAATTTCTCATTTCTCCAAAAATCCTAAATTACTTTGAAATACCAAATCAAGTTGTGAATAAAGTTTTCAGCATGAGGCCACCCTGAGTAAGATCCAAAGTAGAGGAAAAGACTTATTTACAGTGTTTGATGAGATGTTTCTTCATTGTACATGTAATTGTAAGAGATTTATGAACGGAAGGAAAATGCAGTTGGCTAAAATCTGGCCCTTGCTCATGCTGCATTCTGGAGTGAATATTCAAAGCTGTGGAGAGAATTTAGCCTTGTGAGAGCCAAGCAATTAAATATCAGTCTGCTGCTCTGAAAGTGTAGCCTTTTGAATCTACCGTATCCAAACTGATCTATTGCCCATTGATTGCTGAAAAGGAGGCTCAAAACTTAATTTCATAATGTCTGTGCTTGTAACTACTTTAACAGGTCAAAATGTGACCTGGTCAAATGTGACCTGGTCAAAACATGAAGCTTCTGGTTCTGTAGAAAGCAGCATCCTAGCTGCTGACTTGGGAGAGCAGGGTTTAATTTCCGCCTCTGCAACCTGTGATCTTGGTCACTTAGAGAAATGCACTTTATTACACTATCTTACAGGTGTTGGAGAATAAATATTCTAATCATTGTGTGATGCTCTGATCCTGGAGCTAAATAAAGCTGCCTTTTTAATCGTTTTGGAGCACTAAAGCCTATTTGTGAACTCAGGTTGAATTTGACTCAGATTTTTAACAAGAAAAAAACAGAAGAATTTCAAAAGAAAAAATGTTTTGTTTAGAGTTTTGTGTGTCTAAACATTGGCCACATTTGAATTTGAAATCTTCATATAAATAAATAAAAACCCACACTGGCTGAAAAACACCAGAAAATAGCAGAATCACAACAAAGCACTCCAGATGTTCTGAGTCAACTGAAAACAAATACCTAAAAGAGCCCATGGTAGCTACAGTTTTCATTATAGACCAGTTTTTCTTAGGGTTTATTTGTGAGTTAAACTCGGAGTGTGGGGTGTGGGGGGGAATTCTTAGCAGTGAGGGTGTTAGTCAGGTCAAGTGGTTTCAGGGCTGCTATTTTTACCAAAATAAATGGCTTGTTCCCACCTGACTCCCATGCCCAGCTATGTTAGCACACACTTATTACTTCTTGTGAGCCCTATCTATGGTAAGAGATTGACCTGTTCCACCTATTAATAGACTCTTCTGTGCCACCCATCACCATCGTATTTGTGCACTTCACCACAGAGCTTTCCTCTTACGGAATATTCCAAGTTGCAGCTGCATCGGGCTCCCTGTTCTGTTGCATGGCCAGCCCAGTAGTACTCCACAGATGAACCAGAGAGCTAGGCAATATCTGTAACAGGGCCTTGGGTAGGAGAACCAGCATCTTTGTGAGGAAATGCTGGCAATAAACTATAGGGAAGTTGGGTTTGATATCTATCTCCAGTGCAGCACCTCCAGATTAATGATTTGTTGGCATTATTTTCAAGTCCAAATCAGAGCATGCTGCTAGCCATTACATTCTGACAGTGAGGCAGAAGTGCCATGTTGAGACTGTTGGGTATTTTTGATGTTGCAAATAAGGGCACTCCTGTTTTTGGTGTCACCAACTGTTTTTTGTTTTAGTACTCTATCACACTTTCTCTGGGTGCATGTGTATGATGGACACAAGGTTGCAGTTCCTTTTTCTCTTAGAAGAATACAGTTCTGTGTCATGGAGGTGATGAGCAGAACAGCCCAGCAGAGAGCAGTTTATGACTTAAAATAAATTGCTTCAACAGTGATTCACTTTTTTAAAATGGTCACTTTGCCTGGTTATATTTGAATTGGACTTTAGACTGGTCAATATACATCTAGTACATGAGGTATAAATACTCTTGGATGTTACTATGTTTTGGGGCTATTAATGTATATAACATCTCTTCCCCCTCCCCCTCAGTCCATGTGATGCTTTTGTTTTATTCGGGCTTTCTCCGAAATCTCATGAGAAGGAACATTTTCTAAGTGCATTGTTGTTTAAGGTGACAAGATCCTTGGCAAAAAAAAAAATTTCTCATGGTATTCTTGAAAAGACATTGAATTGGGATACTCGTCAGTAAAGAGGGGGAAATTGCTAGCAAAACTACTTCTGTCATTTGATAACACCATTGCGAGAGACCCAAGAAAATAATGTTAATGTAGCAATGTCTGAGCTGTCAGAATTTAATTCCTTTTTGGGGGGAATGCTGACAACTAACTTTTCCCAGATTTCCTGATCTAATTTCAGATAGTTTTCATCTAGCATCTTAATAGTCCAGTGTATTCATAACTTCACCTCAGATTGTAGGGTCAAACAAAAAAAGGTCTTGCTCTCCTGATATTCTCAAACTACATGTTGCATCATGACAGCCGCTCTGTAAAGAAGCACTCTCTCTAGAGATCCAGGTGGCACAGGTGCTGATGTGCTTTTGGAGCCCTTGAAGTTTGGTTTTGCTCACAAGTTAAGTGTTTGGTCTTGATCTAGCCTCTGGAAGCTGATTCAGATCCAGTTATCTGGTGCTATTGGCACTCTGCTAAGGACAGTCAAGGAGGTGAACATCAGGAGTGATGCAGGCCAGGATTGGCAGAGTGCTGAGTGGAAACTGGCATAATGTTTGGAAATAGACTCTTAACAAATACTAGCTGGGTCAGATCACAGACTTACTCTTCCTCATCATCCCAAGGAAGTTTAGAAGACCAGAGTTTTGATAGCAATGTAGGGCAGGAAAGAAACGCCGCTGAAGGATGTAGAGATGGCAGTTAGAACGGGCGAAGGCCAACAGAAGCTAAAATTGTGGGCCTTGTTAAAAACTGAAGCTTTGTAAAAGATTGCAGATGAGGTCCTGCCCTCTTTCATATATGAAGAGGGAAACGGTTAACTCCTGACACATTCTTTTACTATGTGAGTTGGCATGACTGTTAGGTGGCCACATAAGTGCTTATATAGTGTTAAAGCAAGGCAGGAGTTCTGGTCATATCTAAAGCCTTTATGACCTATCCTTAACCGTTCTGTTGCATTCAGTGGCTAAAAAATTGTTGTGATCCTGGGCAAATAATCTAACATTATATGCCTTTGTTTACACATGTGAAGTAGATATCCCTACCACGTGTGTGTTTGGAATTTCGTGTCTGCAAAAGTGCTTTGAGATACTTGAATGAGTGATCTGATACAAATAAGGAGTTGTTCACCAATCCTTTTGGCTGACCACTTTACCTATTAACATGAGTTTTACACTCCCACTCATCAGTAATATGGTAAACAAAAACTACATTTGAACTCAATATATTCCAAGCAAGTTTCTGGTATCCTGTAGTTGATTTTAAAAATGTCTTAGGCCTGGTCTACGCTAAAAAGTTAGGTCAACGCCATTACATTGCTCTTGGGTGTAAAAATCCATACCCCTGAGCAATGAAGTTAAGCTGACCCCTACCCCCAGTTAATACCACATCTTGGATCTTTGAGCTATTGTTTCAGGCTCTTTGGAAACTCGGAGACCATGCTGCATGGATTTTATACTTGGTTCATGGTTTTTAAAAGGTTATCTTTGCGAGCACAAGGACTAACAATATTTTAATGAAAATTTAGTTTCTGGAACACAACTCTGCTCTAAGGGTGGCTTCTGTGGCAAATTGTTCAGCCTCATGACACACAGGGCCTTGATTTTTACAGTTAACATCCTGGAACAAACTTTCCCTGAGTGATTTATAACAGGAGGGCAAGTTTAGTTGCCAACTATTTCTGCACCTGGAAAACCCTTTTGTTGGTGTCACATAAGACCATTTCTTTCCTATTCGATTCTAAGATGAAATATGAAGGCATCTTAGGACTGTAAATTATGGCAGTCACCTAGTGTTTCTACATCAGCAAGAAAATATTTCTGCTGGTGGTCTACCTGGGACGAAATAATGCTGGCAAATGCTAGGTGTCTAGAATTGTCACATTTTAAAAAAATGCATTCTAAGGCCCTTGCACATGTTTCTCCATAAGCATGAAAAGGGTAAATCTGTGGCTACAGTTGGAACAGCTGGAAGAAATGTAAGATTGGGTTTTAACTACATTGAAAATGCTATTGCTTCAATGCCGCTTTCTTGCAATATCCTCAGATTTGGGGTGTTATGCAAAGAATTCATTTAATTTATTGGGTGGAGGTGACAAAGGGGAAAAAAAAAATCTATATATAGAGTGGTATGGTAAAATCATCTATCTTCCAGGGGAAGAAAAAGAAGAGGAAGAGAGAGAAGCTACAGGAGTCAACCGCAGGTATGTTGAGAGTGGCTGTCTCTCTTGTTTTTGTTTTTACTTTCCACGTCACATGTGGAATCATCACACACACCCCACACCCACCCACACCACCCACCACTTACTGTTCCATTTCAGAACACTTTCACTTGTTTCTGATTCACCTTTCTTATATTTAAAATATTTTATTTTGAATGTGAGTGACTAAACATACATCAAATAAGCTTTTTCACTCCTCAGATAGAAACTGAGTGTTTTCACTTTGGATAAACTTATCCATTGCCACCTTTGTCTTGTTTTGCTTGTTATTTTCCTTATGCCTATTTCCCTATCATACTTAGACCAAAGAAAGTGTGTCAGACCTGTGATTATTTACAACTAAATAATCCTTTATCTTTGTAACCACTGTGTATTTCCATTGTGTTTTTTACATTTAGTTTTTGTACACTAACAGCTGCCTTATAGGTTGGCTCAAAGCATCAGTGAGGTCTCCTTTCTTTTCCTTGTCCTGAAAAATATATTTAAAAAACACAAAATGGCTGGTATAAGACCATAAAAAGACAAAACAAATTATATTATATTGTGGTATAAAATTATTTGGAATGTGCAAAACTCTTCAATGGAAATTTGTTAAAGAACAACAATCTTCTACAGGTACAGGCCCCAGAATGACAGCTGCCTACATCTGAAGCATGGTAAGAACATCTCTAAAGCTTTGCTGCTAAAATTCAGTTGTGAAAGACACTCTTTTAAAACTACTTAGATTTAATTCTACAATTAAATCTAAATTTAGCACAAATTATAGAAATACCATATCCCAAAAAAACCTGTTTGATTATGATGGTTTTATACCGGCTATATTAGAGATGTCCACTTCCCTGTCTTTACATTTTTCAAACAGACCATACCTCCCTGACTAGCTGCAAGTCTGCCTGTGAAGCCACAGGATGGCTTTAGTAAGCAATATAAACCCTTCCAGCCAGCACACCACACAATTCATAAAGGCAGGTTAGAACTGTGCTTGTAGCACTGCAATTAACTGTTGCTGACTCAACATGCTGTTGGCTGGGTGCACTGGTTTGCTTTTTTTTCATAGTCTTATACTTTTAATTAAAATGATTCATAAACACTAACAAAAAGCGAGGTATAAAAATAACTATTTCAGCTATAAGAATTTTTCTCCTGTGATGATTGGCTAAGTCCCTGTTTGTTTTTAAATTTCAGTGTCTACTCTTCCAGTTTAGAGATTGATTCTTCTCTCCATCTCTGGCAGGTCACTTAGTCCTGGTCTACACTACGAGTTTAGGTTAAATTTAGCAGCATTACATCGATTTAACCCTGCCCCCGTACACACGACAAAGGTGTGTGGTGGTGTTTTTTTTTTTTGTTGGTTTTTTTTTTTTTTTTTACTTAAAGGGGATCTTAAAATTGATTTCTGTACTCCTCCCCTGATGAGGGGATTAGTGCTGAAATTGACCTTGCCGGGTCGAATTTGGGGTAGTGTGGTCGCAATTTGATGCTATTGGTCTTCAGGAGCTGCATTGTGCCAAGGGAGGGTCAACTGAAGACATGGCTTACAAGGAATTAATCAACAAAGGGGGTGGATTTGCATCAAGGAGAAACCCACACAACTGTCGCACAAAATGGCCCTCTGAAGAATTGAACTCAAAACCGTGGGTTTAGCAGGCCAATACTTGAACCACTGAGCTATTCCTCCCCACCACTATTCCAGGCAGGACTGAATCTCCATTAAACTTTTCAAGGTGCCCCTGACAGACCTCACTGAAACTATTGTTGGACATTGATTTCACAGAAGGCGGGAGGGGGGAGCAAATGAATACAAACCAAATCTGGTCTCTTTCTTCTTTTGATCCACTCCATCTCTCTTATACATCTTAGGCTGGCAGCAGACGGTGCAGTACAATTGCTAGCCATCGTCTCCTGGCTACTTGCTAGAAGACAGTGCAGGATGACTGCAGGCAGGACTGAATCTCCAGGAGACGAAACTTAAAAAGAGAATGACCTAGAGTCACTCCCATTTATGCCAGGCGTCCCGACCGACCTTACCGAGGTCTGCCAGGAGCACCCATGTCTGCCCAGGCATCCCTGACTGACCTCACCAAGGTTGACTAAAAGAGCACCCAGGAGACGACGACGATGGCTACCAATCGTAATGCACCATCTGCTGCCAAGAGGCAATGAGCTGCTGCTGTGTAGCAATGCAGTGCCACGTCTGCCAGCACCCAGGAGCCGTACGATGATGGTGAGTTGAGTGGGTTCCATGCTTGCCGTGATATGGTGTCCGCATGGGTAACCCAGGGGAAAAAAAGGCAAGAAATGATTGTTTGCCATTGCTTTCACGGTGGGAGGGCCTGATGACATGTACCCAGAACCACCTGCGACAATGTTTTTGACACATCAAGCTTGGGATCTCAACCCAGAATTCCAATGGGCAGCGAAGACTGCAGAAACTGTGGGATAGCTACCACAGTGCAATGCTCCAGAAGTCGACGCTAGCCTCGGTACTGTGGATGCACTCCGCCAAGTTAATGGTCTTAAATGGGTGTACACTTAAATCGACAGTATAAAATTGATTTCTAAAAAAATCTACTTCTGTAAATTCAACCTAATTTTGTAGTGTAGACATACCCTGGTGGAGAGAGACTAAGGGTAACAAAGTCCAACCGATAAATGGAATTCAATGACCTTATGTCGGGGTTTTGGCCCCTAACCCTGAGTCCAGTGGTCCTTCCACTTTCTTGTCTAACGGCTTCCAGTAGTCTTTATATCTTGCATGATGGGGTTTCACACAACCTTCCTTGGTTTGGTGAGAGGAACCCAGATCCCCCCCAACCCTCTGGGTTCTGGTCCTGGTCCCAAGGTCTGCTCCCTCCAACTTCTTGCTGTTCCCTGGGTTCTTCCTATCTTGGTCTGTTCCTTGGCCCTCTTGCCCAACTCCTTTCTGCCTCAGGTAGTGAGCAACACTGCCCAGAGCTTTCCTCTCAGGACATCTGGTTCTTGCCCTTTTATCCACCCCTGTAGTTTCTTAGTCTCTCTCCTGACCAATTCAGACTTTTTCTCAGGAGAGAACACCAGGGCCTTCTCTCCTGGGCTTCTTTCCTCCTTTGCCCTGAAATCTTCTTTATATTAACCACAAAGCTCCTCCGCTACATAATAGCCTTAATTGAGCATGACGTGCCCTGTAGTTGCTAATAGAGCTCACCAATGCCCCTTAACCCTTTCATTGCCAGTGTGAGGTATGAACCACATTCCAGGTCCCTTCTTTCTCTATTGTTTGTTTCCATGGCTGACTTCACGCTTTGAAAGTAGCCAGTCAAACTGTTATCTACTGGATGTTCAGCTGCTTGTGCTCTACCAGAGGAATACAAGCTAAGCTACTCTAGTATTTCCCCTGTGCTATATGCCACTCAGAATAAAACTCGCTACCCTTCTGCATGTTACGCTGTCATGTTGTTCAGTCTACACTGGGTTGTGTTGAAGAGCTATTTGTTGTTTTCAATAGTGAAATCTAAGGGGTGCAATCTGGTTGAAATGAATGGGGGAGGGGAAATATACAAGTAAATATAAGGTTGGATGTTTTGCCTTTTATGCAAAATTTCAGAAAATCTGACCCAGACCCTTTTTGTAGTAAACCTGACTATTAGAGTCCGCACAGCAAATATTCTGAAGTCAGATGTGTCAAAAGTAAATGTGAATGTCTGAAGCATTAGACTCTGCACCTCCTTCCTTGCAATCGCTAAATACAAGTTTTATGGAGTACTGTGCTAAAACACACACTCTGTACCATGCATTAAAATAGGCTTATTCTTTGTTAGAAACTCATCTGCAAGCAACTCCTGTTGCTTATTCCCCTGAAATCGTCTTCTTTGAGACCTCACTACTATTTGTAGAGGTCATTTATATAGTGAAAAAGCTCATGACTGCAAGTGGAGGAATAAGAAGCGGGAACAGATTGATCCCTAAACAGCAAAAATCATCTCTACATATCCCTAATGATAAAACAGAAAAAGGAGCCTCTAGTAAATATTGACAATTGTATTGAAATTGAAAATACTTAGGAAGGGTTCCTTTTTTGCAGATTATATGCATGCAGATCATGTGGAACTAGTCTACTTTTATTATGCAGGCATACCAGGTAGGATGGTTCTTGCTATTTGCATGGAATCATTTGCCCAATAAGAGAACAGTGGTGGCCCAAGTATTAAAATAGGGAAATACAAACCATGACACTTCTCAGCATGTGAATAATATCCTACTTGGCTCAACCTTTATCTCCTTGCCAAATTTAATAAAAATGTCAAGTACATGGTTTAATTGTGGGTTTCAGAGTTATGATAAAACTGATCTTACTATCATCACAGGTTGAAATTTTTACTCTTTCTGAATTTTTGTAGGTGGGCAAATACTTAAGTGGTTAAAATCTGTTAACATGTAAGACTTATCAAACTTCAATATATTCCACTCAGTTAAAAGCTCTTGAACATCGGGAAATTTTCAGTTTTTCTTGGATTGCTTTGATTTTCAGGACAGATGCCCTGCCTCAAGTGAATTATTTGTGTTTTGGAATATTTTTATGAACTCTGTCGATAACAAAGAGCACGTTCTTACTAGCTGAAATAGAAGTGAATGAATGTGTTGCGAGTGTTTGTGTTTCCCTAACTGGCGTGGGAAGTGTTATAATACCTGTCTCTCTATCCTCATGCAGTTTGTAACATGGAATTTGAGAATGGTAGGTATCTTTTTCTCCATTGGAGCTGAGCTGTCTTGTTTGTTCTGTGCAGGTAGCTTTTTTGAATGACACTTGTTGATAAAGTGATTGTGTGTGATTATAAGGGCAGTGCAAATGTGTTCCAGTGAGATACGACTGGGCAGACTGATTCAGAAAACATAAGTCCCCCCAGACTTAAAATAATGCATGTTTACTTTGAAGGCTAGGGTAGGTATCCTTTCCCCATCCAGTCCAGGGTATATTTTTCCTACCATAGGCATCAGTTTCCTTAGTATACTACAATGTCCACAATAGGGTTGTTGCAGTCTCTACTGGCCAGACCTTTCTGAAATCAGTCTCTGGGACTTCCCTGGGGATGAGTGACCATAATGCATTTGGGAGTGCCCTTAAAATGAGATTCACTAAAGGGTCTGAGATCTGAAGATCTCAGGGAAGCAGTGCTAAATTGGCACACCACATACCATCTCTACAAATGTAGGGAGTCCAGTGAAGGTCAGAGGGCAAGTGGTTAGGGCTCTGAGGATAAACAGAAATTAGTTGGGAGGGAGCAAAGAGAGAATCCATAGGTCTAAGCAGAGGAGGTCAGCCTGAGACTTCTGTACTAAGGGGAGTATAGTTGAAAGAAGGATGAGCTGTTGGTGATTTAAAGTTAGTTTTCATTTGAAACCCTGCTTTATGCTGACCTGTCTGCTGCATGAGACTTGGAGATTGGATTCTGACTAAGCTTAATAAAGTTGGAAAATGGCATGCTGCAATACTGAGCTCAATGCTTGGCAATCCAGTGTTTGGAAACTACTCTGTGATCCTCAAATGCATATGGTGGATTTCAAAGCATTACAGAATTGTCTCCAAATGTGGTGGTGGTGGTTTTAAGCAGATATTGCTTAACATAGCATCACAAATATTGCTTTGTTGGAAAAACACTTTTTCTAGAATCAATCTGAAGGTGCCATATGACTTGACAATGGTAAAAGTGGCATTTTTGGTGGGGAAGGTGGCTTCAGATCAATGAATTGATAATGAAAAGGTCACTCTGGGCAGGGGGAGGCAGATTGTTACACTGATGTGGAAATATTTAACTTGACATATACAAGAACTGTGACTGGCATATCACTTAATCGTTTGCATCCTGCTATATGTCAAGTTCTCAGCTGGTTAAGGAGTGATAAAGTAATTAGAAATACAGCTGGGAGAATTAAATATATCCTTATTTGCAGCTTTAGCATTTAGTTCAGCAGCACTCTCAAACATGAGGAGAAATCCTGAATCATTTTTATTTACAATCAAAACATAAACGATTTTTTTTTTTTGGTGAGGCTTAAGTGGAAGACTATTTTACATTTAAATATCTGTTCCCTTACAGAAATATTGGAGCCAAATTCTTTTTAAAAAGGGATGAGATTTGGAACGGCTGGTAACTAATGAATCCAAACCAAAATTTATTTCTAAGCAGTAGTGGAAATGCGTGAGACAGTGACAAAAACAATATGAACTAGACCAAGCCCACTGCCATAAATAATATGTGGCAAAGAACTTGGTCAGATGACTACAGTTGATCAGGTAGTTTCCTGGCCGATGTGTGACATCTTATTGCTTGTCTGGTAAAGCTCTTTAAATTGCTGGTAGATAACGTAAAAAAAATAAAAGCAATCCAGTGACAGATTGGAGAGTTCAGTAAGTAGAGTGTGGAGAACATCAGAAATGTGACCCTGGATGTGTTAATGTGTCAGGAGTTGGGAGGGGGAGTAATTCAGGTTTTATTTACTTTAACGCTTATAAATTTTGTTTGTGGTGCACATAGTTATTCTAGTAAAGTGTGTTTGGATATAGGCAAGGTGGCTGGCAGTAAAAGTGTTTTTGAGGTATGAACATTGTGACCCTGAATGTTATCTGGCAGAGAAGCAAGAAAGAGTGTACCTAGTATACCTTATCAATACCCTAAGCTATAATGGTGAAAATAATTACCCCGCCAGTTTCCCTTAAAAAATAGCAATATGACTACTGCAATTAATCTGATTTCTAAGGCTTAAGTGACCAGCAAAGTGCATGGTCTCTTCTGGTGCTTTATGATATATAAAGCTTATTTGCATTTTTTAAAAATTTGTTATCATATGAGAAATTAGGTCTTGTCTACCCTGGAAGCTCTCTGATGGCTGAAGAAATAGGGTAATAATGGTTTTGAGAGAGTGAAAACTGGGCCACTGAGTAGAGGATAATTTGTCAAGCTATTTACAATGTTTTTGTTGAAACAGGTGTTAATATCAGGGAATAACATTTTGGAAATACCTGTAGGCATCTTTTGTTGAAGCTTCAAAGAATGTGTAAAAGCACATATGGACTTAACGTACACAGCAGGTCTGCCAGAAAACCAAGGGGAGATCAGATTTGATAGTGACAGTTCTAATGTGAAATATAAACAAGGAAAGTCTCCTCCCTTCAGGTGTTCACACATTATGAAGAAACAAAATAGACCAACTTTTTTTTTAATTATCCTTTTCAGGTAACATTTGGAGAATACAGTGACACCTATTGGGAGAGATGAGGGATAGAACATTCTTCTACTTACCTTTTGGCATTTGTAGTAGATTCCAGAATAAACCTGTAAAGTTTTTGTGCCATGTCTCTATCTGTTACCTAGGGCATAGTGTGTGGTTTGTTTGTTTGTTGATTTTTAAGGGACCACTGGCAGGTGAATGTAGGGTGAATATATAAATTTTCTAAACTTTTTTTTACAAATTTAAGGTCAAAGTGATTCCATGGATTTAAACTATTAAGTTGATTGGTATTTAAATCCCAACCTGCAATATTTGCAACCCACATACTCTACTACAAGAGCTAGAAAGTGAAATCAGATGAGCTATACGCAAGTGAAACTGACTTGTCCCTTTTCATGTTCCAAATTTATGAAGTCCAAATAGTAAGTAAATCAGTGTTGACTATTTAGAATCAACATTTTAAATTAATAAAACAAAACCCTGTTTCAAAGGAAACTTCTGTGAGGCAGGAGTTGTTTTACAAGATCTTGAAATCCCCTCCGTAGAAAATATTTTTTTAATACCTTTTAAGGTATTATTGGAGTGAAGGGGCAGAACGTGAAACTTGTGCTCTAATTTTAACCTTTGGGAAAGGGGAGAGGGGAAGGCTGCTGATAGTCCACCTCCAGCCCTGCTCAGAATTGCATGGTTTAGTGAATTTAGCATCAGACAGGCAACTGTAGTTCTGAGTAGAGCCTCGTGTTGAGGATGGAAATTCTGTTTCACAAACTATTTTAAGATTTAATTTCAAATCAGAATGAAACATGAAAATTTCAACATTCTCCTCTACAAAAATAAAAAGTTGTATCAAAATATTTTGTCCTAAAAATGTTCAAATCATCCTGTTTTGACATTCAGAATTTTTTTCCCTCCTGAAATGAATTTTTGGCAAAATCAAGCAAATCATGAAGCATTTCAGTTTCAATGGAACTGCATATTCCAACAGAATATGGTTCCACTGATTCTCCGACCAGCTCTAGTCCTGAGTTCTGTTTCCCCTCTACCACTGGCTGGCATTTTATAGTACTTTGCCCTTGGGAAACCCTCTAACATTATGTAGTAAGTAAAACATGAAAACAACCATCTTACACATAAGCAACCTGAGGCTCAGAGGTTTTGATTTGGCAGCATGACCTCTGCCAATTGTGAACTGAACCAGTCTCCTGAGCCTGATCTTGTACTTAAACAACTCTCTCTCTCAGTGCCCCTCGCACAAGTCTATTTAATCAATCTTTGATCCTCCCCAGTTTAAAGTCTTCAACCATAAGCAAAAATCTGAAGGTGTACAGGGTTAAGACTTCCACAGCCATACGTATGGGTAGGGCCTTACCAAAGTCACAGTCCATTTTGATCGATTTCATGGCTTTAAAATTCCTCAATTTCACATTTTCAGACGTTTATATCTGAAAGCTCACAATGTTGTAACTGTGGGAGTTCTGACCCAAAAAAGGGTTGGGGGGGGGGGTCGCAAAGCTGTTAGGGGGGAGGGGTCACAGGATTGCCACCCTCACTTCTGTGCTGCCTTAAGAGTTGAGCTCTCAAAGCTGTGAAGATTCCTGAAGCTAGGGGAGGTTTCTGGAGATGGGTCTGATCTCCCCTGTGCTGCTGCTGGGAGCACCCCAGCCGGGGGCTCCTAGCTGCTAGTCCTGGCTGGACGGGGAAGGACCGGACTTCCCCTTCCCCTGCATGGACCTGCTGACGTAGATTCATCTGTGCTATTATGTGAGTGGCTCCATTTACTTTTTCTGAGTCTGCTTCCTCAGTGTAAAAACGAGGATAATGTGCTATGCACACAATGTTTATGAAGAGCTACAGAAGTTCACTTTATGAAATCTGCTCTCATTTAGGTGGAATTAGAACTCTGGACACCCTGATTCCTAGCATTTGACTTTTGGAAAGCACAGCCTCCCTCAATATATTCAAAGGTCAGAAGGTAGAATTTTAGTGCAAAAATAGTTCCAGGTTCCATTGTGGAAAAATTTGCATTCACTTGAAAGCTGATGAAAGCTTTTTTTGTTAAAACTGTTGTGATTTTTTTTCCTTGCAAATTTATCCCTTCATGAGTTGTTAGAATTGGAGACTAATGTGTATTGCTATTTGCCTTAAGTACTCCAGCTTTAGAGCACAACAGAGAGAAGGTTTTTGTTGTTTGTAGCAGTTGGTGGTTAGGGAATGATTGAGCCTTTGGATTCCATGGTGCTGGGACAGTGAGTTCTATGCATTGCTACTTTGTATTGGAAACTTTGGACTTGAGAAAGAAGGAGTTAATGGAGCTATGTAAAAACAGATGGCTGTTAACAATTGAGAGATTTTTGCTCCAATATAAAATTATTTCTCTAACTCATTCATGAGCATAGGCTGAATTTTGAAGTTGGTTCTTCAAATCAGAGTTAAAAGTCTAACCAAAAATTGTACTTGCTATAGCTTAAATGTGATTTACGAGGGGAAAAAGTTTTTTGCCATTTTTTGCTGCTGCTTTTTTTATCTGAAGAAATTTACTTGATATTCTTGATACTTAAAAAGTAAATCAAGTTTTCCCTGTTACTGCAAGAAACTTTCTTGGAACATGACAACTGAAGGAAATCTTTGCACCTGACACTGTCAGGTACTTGAGTTAGTGTTGCGTGTTAACAAAATTTGAAACCTTGACTAAATTCCCTTCTCTCAATTGTGCAGGTTTTACTTCCTTGATACTTGTGATGTTCTATCAGACCAAATCTTTCAGCAGGAATAGTGTAGACAAAAACTGAATTTCTAATGTAAAAAATTAAAACCACCACCCCCACCCTTGAAACATTTATTCCTTCAAATGTTTTATACATCATAAAGAAGCAAAAAGAGCACAAACCCATTTTTCCTCCCTTGTAGGTCAGTTAATATACTGATCAAAGAAGCTGCTGGAGTCTTGGCTACCTGGAGGTAACCTGAAGGTTTTATTATAAACTACACAAAGTCCATTGTCTGAAATGGAAAGAACGTGTCCAGAGTTTCCAGTATAATCCCTTCAATCACTGTAACAGTGATAGTTTGAGGGTCATCTTCAGGCTCTCTAGGATGCCTTTAACAAAATCTACTGCTGGTTCTACTCGACCAGTGGGAGCCTGAGCAAAGCCAGGGCTTTAGGTAGCCACTGGCACTTTTAAGCCGTCATTAACTCCCGTTTTGGAGTAGGTTTGACTCATGTTATAGAAAACATCAGCATAACACTAGTAATCCCACTGTAATCGCCAGCAGTGGAGCTGAACTGGTGCTAGCATGGATGAAGAAACTAAGAATTTCCTGGATAGACAAGGCCTCAGTGTGACCGTGTGTGTTACTTATAAACATCTCGCTTGATATTTTTTCTATTTACTTGTGTCTTTAATATTGTGAAACAGTAGCAAGAAGTTGGGCCTTTAGCAGCAGTTCTGCAAATTCCAAAAGAAAATAACATTTTTGG
Source organism: Chelonoidis abingdonii (assembly GCF_003597395.2). Taxonomy (NCBI): domain Eukaryota; kingdom Metazoa; phylum Chordata; order Testudines; family Testudinidae; genus Chelonoidis; species Chelonoidis abingdonii. The sequence continues at coordinate 32,073,762 of NC_133773.1, forward strand.
ATTTCTAATTAGTTTTGCTCAGGACATTTGAATGACATGTCATTCAAAACACACTAATAAAAAGCAGGTTTTGTAATTGGACCCCCCCACCCCCTTCCCTGCTTTCCACTACCCCACTGCAGAGTGTGCTGGAAAAACCAGGCAAATGCAGCCCATTTTAAAGCACACTTGTTCTCAAACAGCCTTTTCCGGAGGGTTATCCACCTCCTTTGTAAGGCTACTTACACACCCTGCTTCCAACAACTGATCCGAATTGGATGAATCTGTGTAAGCTCCAGCATGTCATCCTCTCTAAACTTTGTTAAATCGTGAAGATGAGTAACTTTATTTTGTAACATCCTGTGAGATGAGGCTGATACAGCCTCCAGGAGCTAGTGTTCATTCCATTTCATTGCAAAGAGTAGGGAGGAAAAGGGTGCAAAACTTTAGTCGCTCTTTTTTGGAAAACAAAAATCATTTTTTGTTTCACCCAACTAACTTCCAGTTGAGTCACAAGTCAGGTTGCTAGCTGCTGAAGTTCAGCTTTATCAAAATCTAAGAGCTTTTTATGTTTGATTGTATTTCCATTTAGGTTACTTAATCCAAAGACAGAGAGGGGTGTGTGTATTTTGTGCAGTCTGATGTACTGTGCAAATGGCAGGTTGTGGCTTAGGCTCAAGACTTCACATATGTAAAATGTGACTTGCAGCACTTTCTTTGAAGCCTAACCACAGCCAGGGAACTGTAATTGCAATCTTTGATTGCACCGACTTCACTTGTGGATTGGGCTTTGCTGGGGCATGCCTGGCTTGGCCAGACTTCAGCTGCAGCCCCCCAGTGAAGTCTCAGATGTGGGAAGTCTTCAGTCTCCTTAGCACATGCCTGTGGTTTCTTGAAAAGAATCCTGATTTGACCTGTTTTATATTTTTAAGGCAACACAATAGTAGTTCGGGGTTTTTTTAAAGGTACTGTTTGGCCTATCAACAGTAGAAGTTACTTTCAGTTTGTAGCCTTAAAAAAATAGGTAGCTGGGAAAAACTGTATCCTAGCCCTCATTTTCTGGATAACTACTGTGTAATTTTCTGTGGTATTACCCTGGAAACAATAACTTTAGGCCTCCTTTTTAACACTGCTTTGTACAATTGGAATCCATGTAAGCAGCCTCTTTTTACTGGTGGAAAAAGGAGTGAGGAGAGGAAGGGAGAGGTTATGAAAATGAGCCAGAAATTGCTACAGTTGTATTTTGACTCAAAGTAGTAAAGGTCCCAGTTTAAAAACTGAAGGCCAGAGCAAGGCCGTGGTCGTTATTTTAACCTTCTGACTTCAAAAACAGCTTGCTGGGAAGGGAAGGGGGAGGAGGTAGGGAATCATCTCAACAGAAGAGCATTTCATTTCCTTCACTGAAGTAGACATTGGTGGCTGCTAATGGGGAGTAGTTCTAAATCACAGCCCTTGTATCAGACTGCTGTGAACTACTGGCCTGGCGCCTCATGGCCATTCCTCAACAGGAAGCTGAATGTTTTCATGTAAGACTGAGAGGAAAACCTTCCCAGGAAGAGCAACCTGGACCAAACCTTTGAAAATCTGGGATGAAAAGGCACAAAGTAAATATAAATCTGCAGGGTGCTCTTACCAGTGTTCCTCTGCTGTTTGCTTGGCCTCTCTCATGCTTCTTGGAAAGGTAGAGGCCTTCATAACTCTTTGATCCCCGTATGATATGGAGCAATGTGCTACTTTAAAAAAATGCAGGAAACTGAAAAGGCTTTTTTTAGTTGGGGCTTGGGATGGTTTTCCAAGGAAATAGGAACTGGATTAGTCAATACAGACCATGTCCGTTGAAACAGCTGTTTCTTTGCAATGAGCATTTGACTTTGCTCTTTAAGGGCACAGCAGCTTTACTTGCTGTTTTTGTGACTACCAAGCACAGCACCAAGTGAAAATTTCCCTTATTCAGTTAAGTAGGGAGGAGGGTGAGACAGAATGGATTTTGCAGCAGGATTTGCATTTTCGTTCTGAAGCAGCCTGTTTATTCAGTGTTCGTCCTCCCTTACATTTTCTCTTCCACCAAAATAATGGTTCTTAGTGGACTCTTCTGATAATTCAACTTACTAGTTGGGATTTAGGACCTGATCCTGCACCTACTAAAGAAATGTCTTGATTTCAGCATGTGTTTGGATTTGGTCTCTAGAGAGCTTTAGCTTAGATACTTGCTCAATTAAAGTATAAGTCAACCGCTGTCTGTACAGTGCATCTTGACTATTGGTTAAACACCTTCTATAATGAGACTTCACTTTAAACTGCTGACAGGAATGTACTTTACATTTTCAAGTCTGGCACACTGGATAAATATTTGCACTGTAAAGTTAGCGGGCTTTAGTTACAGCTCTGATGACATGATAGAGCCACTCAGCAATATGATTCTCTGCTTTGACATATTATAATAAACTAACCCCGTAACCCATTTGTTTGAAAAGGGTTTATCATCTTGTGGCTTACCTGATCCAAGGTGCTATACTATCTCATTTGTTAAATCACTATCACCTTTTCTTTAGTGTTTGTCATTCTTTTTTCTCTTTTGCTCCTTCCTGCCCCCCCCCCCCCCCACACACAAAGACTGGAGAGGTGTTAACTGCTTATGCTAAACAATAGGTTCCACCTTGACTGTAGTTTCCCAGGCCCTGCAGAGCAGCTCTGTAAGCACCAAAGCTTTTTAATCTCCTCTCCATCAGAGATTGGTCAAATAAGATATTACCTCATTTATCCTGGACAGCTGAAAAAATCTTTGGATTATTTATGAAGTCTGTAGAAATCTGTCACTGAGATAATTTCCAGTAAATTTAAAAGCTCTTCTAATGAAAGAGTTTAAGTGACTGGCAGTTGTGAAGGATTACAGTTCTTGTAGATGTTGATGGCATAACAGTCACACTGAGCTCACCCTTGAAGATTGATCTTTATGCTGAAAATACCTGATTCACCATCTAGTACTGTGGCATGACTCACTAGATGAGCATTGGGAGGTGTTTTTATAATCCTGCTGTCTGGGTCAGGAGGGCATGGGTGACTGTTGAATCAATTACACAAGTCTCTATTTCAGAGGGGTAGCTGTGTTTAGTCTTTATAGGTGTCTGTATTACCTCAACCTGGCTAACAATCAGGATTGTTTATCTCTGGAGGGGACGTGAACAGTACTTAAGGTTTGCACTGTTGACCTTTTGCATGCCACAATATTAGCCATTCCTAAGATCCTTACAAACTCCATCCTCAGATATTTGAGCCCTGTGGTCTCTGCAGTCTCTGAATGACCTAGAAGCCATACCCTAGCTCAGTGTTTCCCAAACTTAGGATGCTGCTTGTGAAGGGAAAGCCTCTGGTGGGCTGGGCTGATTTGTGTACCTGCCGGGTCCACAGGTTCGGCCGCTCGTGGGTCCCACTGGCCACGGTTTGCTGCTTCAGGCCAAAGGAAGTCGCTGGAAGTAGCAGCCAGTACATCCCTTGGCCTGTGCCATTTCCAGCAGCTCCCATTGGCCTGGAGCAGCGAACTGTGGCCAGTGGGAGCTGCAATCAGCCGGACCTGTGGATAGGGCAAGTAAACAAACCGGCCTGGCCTGTTAGCGGTTTTCCCTACACAAGTGGTGTCCCAAGTTTGGAAAACACTGCCCTAGCTGGCTGATAGGACTTGTTCTCACTGTTTGACACTATGGCATAGGTTCAGAGGACCCTGCTAAGCAGCCTCCCATTTAGCCTTCCCCATAGTTGCTTAAAAAAGATCATTTGTTTCAAAGGCGGTCTACATTGGTAATTGAACGATACAACTTTTGTCCTTCGGAGATGTTAAATCCCCCTGCCTGGAAAGACAAAAGTTTTGCCGCAGCAGGTGCCAGTGTGAACAGTGCATTGTCAGCAGGCGTGCTCTCCTGCCGGCTCGTTGGGGGTTGATGCTTTTAGTCAGCAGGAGAGCCACCAAAACAGCTGCTATACTGCATGACTTTTAGCAGCACTGCTGTGGTGACACAGCCATGGCCTTAGTAGAGCAGGGTGTGAGGCACCAACCAAGCTGGAGCTCTAATTCCTACTATTGTTGTAATGAGGAGTGAGGATGTCTAATCCTCTAACAGACTTCTAGGTCAACTGTAACAAAGAATTAAAGCCCCCCTTCCCCCCCCCCGCAGGAATTATTTCTCTAAAGCTAGGTCTACACTGGAACTTTTGTCACTCGAGTGTGAAAACACCCACCGCAGCTCCCCCTGAACGACAAGTTTTGATGAAAAGCGTGGATAGCACTTTGTTGACAGGAGCCATGCTCCCATGGCCAAAGCTACCACACCTTGTTGGAGGTAGTTTTATTTTGTCATGTGACATTGCCTAACACTTTTGATTTCCACATTCTAGAGCTATGGGCACCTTAAATGTTGTTAAGGCAAAATAATCTGGTGACTGTATAAAACAAGAGCCCTGAACATTCTAACTGGCTTCCACCATGAGCCAAAGCACTGCTAGAACTCCAGTTATTCCCAAATCAGTCCCCTAACGCAGCTGGTCCATGAGATTACTGTGAGCATCATAGGCATTCCCAGAGGAAGCCTGGTTAAGGTGTATTTGTTCAGAGGGCTCCTTGGACATTGCTTAAAGCAAATTGGTTTTGGTTGACACTTTTTTCCCCTCCTTCCTCTGTAGGTGGGAAAAGAAATGCTTTCTCAACATGCAAAGCAAAGGCAGCAACGCCAGGACCCCTTCTGGAAATGGAAGCTTGTTAAAACCCCAGGTGTGTCCTTCATCTGCACAGACCACCCCCAGGGTCTTTCTAGGAGGTCGAATTCACCATGATGTCACTGCTAAAGACACTGAACCATAAAGACAATCACTGCCAAAACGCTTCACTACCACAGGACCCCCGACCCTGATTATAAAAAGGAGCAAATGAGCATTTCAGAACTCCCAGGTCAGCAGAACATCTTCACTTTGCACTCCTAAGTCTGTCTCTCCTCTATCTCCATATTGAGTCGGCAACAGGTAGGTCAGCTGTCTCTGCCTGCTTCAGCCAACCGAATAACGTAGACTAATAGCTACCCTCATATAGCACATGGAAGAATGGAATTCAGCTGGTTGAGGAAGACGCTCAAACATTTTTATTTAATGGTGCAAAAGGATCAATTGTTTTTAGCTTTAAGAAACTTGAATGCTTTTATATTTTAACTTTTAGTTTCTAACGTCATTGGTGTATATTTTACTAGTTGTGAGCTTTGAAATAAGCTTCAAGTATCTTGATTTTTTTCATCCTTTTTTTCTGCTGGAGGAGAAAAAACCTGTATGGAAAGTGTGGCTTTTTGTTAAACTATTTGTAACAAATAGTAGCCTCTCAGTCTATGTAATAAGAGTGTCCTAGAGAACTAAATATAACACCACAATCAGCTGGTCAGTAGACATGTCACTCCTGTTTCATTTACACTCTGTAAATTCAACTGCAGTGAGTTCTTCTTTCCCTTCTCCTTGTAAAAACAAAACAAAAAAAGCCCAGCACTTGAATTTACTTCACTTGTTCTGTATTTGTATCTGTTTTTGTTAGCCTGTTAGTGGGATTTTATGCCAGTTACTGAAATGAGCATCGATGTACCCATTTTTTTAACAGTAAGGCACAGCCTTTGCCAAAAATACTGTCAACTGAATTTTTTTTGTCATTCCAGGTTGAGTTAATGTGCTGAGCATTTGTTTTTTAAATAAAAGCTTTGTAATAAAACATTACTTGTCCAGTTAAGAGTAATTTAGCATGAGCTATCTAGTTTAAAAGGACTAGAATCCATAGCAGCTAGAACAATCCTAAGGATTTGATCAAGGTGAATAGGGTGGGGCTTATACTATTGCTTATTACGATATTAGGCCTTCCGCTAGGAAGCAGTTAGGGTTGCTACTACCAACATACCTGACCCAACTTCGTTGTTTGCTTTTGGGGGTTTAAGCCATTGAACAGTACTACAACTGCTGTACACTACAGACCAGCCTTCCCTTGGCTCTATTACATGCTTTTGCAGATCTTCCCTAAACACTTGCACATGATGATAGCTGTTGGGGAAGAAACAGATTCAATTACACCCCTCAACACACACACATTATTCGTGCTCTCTCCAAGGAAACCTACCACCTTCTGAAGCATGTGTGATACCAAAGAAACTATCACTTGGTACAATCACTCTCTTAATAAACCCCCAATTCTTGAGCAACCTATCTGAAGTGGGGCCTGTGACAAGCTTCTAACTCCACATTGATACTGCTCATTCCTAGAGTAGTTTGTGCAAGAATAAGCAGAGAAAACAAGATGGAATTCTGTTCCACTTTCCTTTATGCACTGAGCTATCTAATGCAGACCTGCCTTCCTGATTGCTACAAGTCCCCCCCCCTTCCCCCAAGAGCTAACTCCTCATGCTCATCTAATGCTTTGTTTTTAAGTCTCAAATCCAAGATTATCGAAAATAGGGGCCTAATATTAGGCTCCCCAATAAATCTTTTAGGCACACTTCAAAATCTCACCCTTAGGGCGAGTTTTGAAAAACTTTAGCCACCAGGGATTAGGCCCCTTCCTTCCCCATTGAATCCACAGCCAGGGGCCTAGACACCCTTTCCAACACATGAAGAGAGTTTGAATCCCTTTCTTGGGCATCTAAGAACCTAGCAAGCTGAGGGGGGTACTCCCCTTTTCACTCCTGGCTAGCTATCTTCTCCTCAGCCCTTTCTCACTAATATGGAGGTGATGGTAGATATGCCCTCCTCCCCCACAAAAAACCCACCCTGCTGATAACCAAACAGCCCTGCAGTTAAAGCGCTCACCTGGGTTCAAATCTTCACTCTACCTGATTTGGACAAGGTACTTGAACCTACCTCCAAGAAGAATCAATTATCAGGCCTCAGAACAGAAAGTAGTTGTACAAGAGATTGATGAAGTTTACAGACTAGATGATGTAGTCATGCCATAGCTGAGCAAGAGGAGGGGCTAGAGGACATGATGTTCCCTTAGTGGGAGCATTATTACCTATACCAGCCCTGCCTTCATCATGGCAGCCAAATCTCACTGGTCAGTGCACTCTAAAATCCATTTTATTTGTATGTGCAGTTGAGCAAGTTTCTGCTGTACTTGTAGATGTTTACTAAATCAATTATGCTGACTTACAGTGACAATTAAGCAGAAAAGGGGGATTTTAGTCAGTGTTAATTCACCATATACATGTGCCAGCTATTTTTGTAGACCAACCTTCACAAAAGCAGGTTTACAACCTTCCCACAGCTCAGCAGAGAGCCGCTTGCTGGCAAAAGTGGTTAATCTGCAAGCCCTTCAATGCTGGAGCTAAGGCCCCAGTGGGAGGTTAGGTTACCAGTGACAAACGTTTTGCATTCTTTTGAATGGTGTGTCTACTGTAAGGGTTTGTCCACTTATGGAAAACCACCCTAGAAGTGGTTGCTGGCAGAAATGTGGGACCAGAATAGCTCAGGCTGTTACTAAGCAGAAGAGAAACGCACCAACAAAATAGTATCAGAGAACAGAAAAGGAAAAATCCTATGGTCTGGAACAGCCAACACAAGAGTCAGGATATGTGCAGTTACTTACGGCTTGATCCACAAAGGGACTTAGGTGCCTAAATCCAACATTTAGGTACAACTGAAATCTTCAAAATCTGCTTAGCTGCCACCTAACCTTGAAGGCAATTATATGTCCTAGGCCTCAATGTTTGTGCTAGAAGGCATGCTCAGAAGTCACCCAAGGCCCAGTGGGATTCTTATACTAGGCATTCTTTTGCTTATCTAGCCTAATCCAAGGGGCATGCTCAGAGACCACGCATAACCCACCCACAAGAGAGCCAGAGGTGATCTGAGCAGGAAGACAGTATACTACGTGTATATCTGCACTAGAAAAACAAAAAGCCCGGTGCTCAGTGCACTCACCATGGGACAGCTGAGTTCAAGTAAGGCAAGCCAGGGATTTGGAAAAATGTCTTCCACATCTCACTGGACTATGACTCCCACTCTATTGCCAAATCTCTTATTTTTCTCAGGAAAGGACTGACCTGGCATAGGTGCGTAACTCCAGAAGAGGGTTCACAGCTGTGAATCCTGAGCAGAGCCAGGTGCTCCTTTCAGCCCAAAAGTTACACTCAACTATCTTTGAGAGGTGGGACCTAAATGCTCCTCTGCCTTTCTTAGGAAACACTCCACTCATTTTGCTGACTTCTGAGAATCTCTCTTAGGCCCCTAATTCTTCCCACACAAAGCATGGGGATCCTGCATGTCTGACTGGGCAGCAGGGCCCTCAGCATTGTAACACCCAAGTCCCTTTGTGGATTTAGCCCTTAGTGCCTGCTAAGCTGCTGCCCTGTACTTAAAAATCCTCTGCCCAACCTGCAGAATCCAAACCAAGGCTGAAAACCAAACCTAACACCACCACATGCAGAATACACGAGTTAATACTAGAAGTGCCAGTTCAGGTAATTAAGTTAATTATACGTCAGGACTGGAGCCCTATTTACTTATACCTATCTATCTCATAGAACTGGAAGGGACCCTGAAAGGTCATTGAGTCCGGCCCCCTGCCTTCACTAGCAGGACCAAGTACTGATTTTTGCCCCAGATCCCTCAGTAGTCCCCTCAAGGACTGAACTCACAACCCTGGGTTTAGCAGGCCAATGCTCAAACCACAGGCAGTCTTTGTCCCTTGCCCCAAAAGTGCTTGCACTATAATTTAAAACAAAATGCAAAAAGTAACAAACACTAGAAACTAACACAAAGGGTAGGAATGGGAAACCCACCCCCACATAACTATAACATAAGCACAGAACTGCTGTACACAAACACACTGGCTGGTGAATTAACATAAATAGCAGCAATCCCACTGTTCTGCACTGGTTCACCGCCAGGCCCTTATGCAGATTTCCTGACCCAGATCGCACAGTTACCTCCACGTGCACCAACAGGAATGTATGGTGTATATGCAGTCTCCTGCAGTACAGTGCAAGTATAATTCCCCAACATCTTTACAGGGATACTTTCTAACATGCTACCAGCAAATGGCTTTTTCCAGTCCTGAGAATGGCAAAAGCATATAATGTTGTTTGACAATTATGGGCTGATTTTTTTTTAGCTGAGGGTTTTAAACATTTGAAATCATCATCAGGAATACATCAAAATGAACACTTGTTTGAATAGCATTTGTCTAAATTAAACAAAAAAAAAAATCCTAGCTCCTTGATACTCCAAGTATGCAAGAGAGTAGGAAGACTGCACTTCAGATTGTAATTTCATTTTAGTTCTCCTGCAAGAACTGGAATAATTCATAAAATAAGTCATCCTTCAAAGAGCAACAGCATGAGTAGTACAGAGATTTCTAACTGCTCACCCCTTTATTTTTTAAAGGAGTGGCAGAATCCCACCATGTGAAAGCTACTACTGCTACAACACACATCCTAAAGGAGGGAACACAGGTAAAAAGGCTTTGTCTTAGACAAGTTGTTCTCACCCCTTTCCATAACAACACTCCCCAGAGTCCCCTCTCCCTAGCTGGGATCTACCAATATGGGAAAGGCAGAGTAGTTGCAACCCCACACTGACAGTTTTCACGATATGGGAAATTTTCTTAAAGGTTCTGGAGGCAATTACCTGAGAATCTGAGCATTCATTTAAAAAAAAAAGAGAGGAAGTTTCTAGCCTGATGGTTGTAAAGAAAAGCTTGAAATGTGACAGAGTGCATACTAAAGGCTCAGAAACCAGGTTAATAAAACAAGCATTTATCATTTAAAAAAAACCCAAAAACTCATGATTTTCAAGCCATCATCATCATTTTTCAAGGCCTGACTCATAGTGGTTGAATGCCTGCCGCACTGAGTCCCTGACACCGGGGTTGTGCCTCACAGGTTAAGAACCCCTGCCATAACTACTGCATAGCTCCATTTTTGTCACAATTCGCTGACATTTTAGAAAACAAAAAGCTGGTTTAAAATAACTTGCATTTTCGCTCCAAAACCATTGGGTCAAAAACGCTTTGTGGGAGAGGCACAAAGGGCAATCAGTCTAAGGGATGAAAGGATTACCTTTTTCAAGTAGCTTCATTTGGCTGCGCAATTACTCTTTCCTCCTGGCATACAAAACACAGCAGAGATTCTGAAGCTGCGGTCAGTGGAGAGCTGCTAGGTCATATGGTGATGAATTCTCATTTCCAGCTGCCAAAAGTGAATCTATAAACAGCTACAATACATGTAATTGTTTTTGTAATATTGTTTTTTCATCTAAACCATTGCTACAGCTGCCAGAGATGTTTTGTGATTGCCAATGGAAAAAGGTGGTGCACAAGACAATCTGTTCTTATAAGTCCTCCACACTATTTAAAAAACAGCTACATATAGGCTCATCCTAGAGTCAATTAAATAAGGATATCTAGCTGCTATCCTCACTATCTAGGGAGGACAGTATCTACCACAGTGCGATGGGGTGTACACTCCACACTGGCCCTGCAAGAGCTGAATTATGCCAAGTGGCCTCAATCAGCCAATTAAGCTGCAATCTGGGAGAATTAAGCCTGGGTGGAAAGCTCTTAACTAGGGGAAGCTCACCTGTGTGGGAGCAGACAGGGCTTATAGAAAGACAGCAAACTGTGAGGAGGTAAGTCTGCAGTCATTCCCTAGGAGGAAGGGGGTGTAGAGAGACAAATAGCTCATGGTTACTCTCTGGGAGGAGGGAGTTGAGAAGCTGGCAAACCCAGAGGAGTTGGGAGGGCAGAAAGGCTCAGGGAAAGGCAGCAAGGCACAAGAGGGAACCCACCTTGGCTACTATTTAGAGCAGGGGTCGGCAACCTTTCAGAAGTGGGGTGCCTAGTCTTCATTTATTCACTCTAATTTAAGGTTTTGCGTGCCAGTCATACATTTTAACATTTTAGAAGGTCTCTTTCTATAAGTCTATAATATATAACTAAACTATTGTTGTATGTAAAGTAAATACGATTTTAAAAATGTCTAAGAAGCTTCATTTAAAATTAAATTAAAACTCAGAGCCCCCTGGACCAGTGGCCAGGACCCAGGCAGTGTGAGTGCTACTGAAAATCACATGCCATATGTTGCCTACCCCTGATTTAGAGGGTCCCTCAGCCAGAACCCAGAGTAGAGAGCAGGCTCAGGTTTCCCTACCAGTCACTGAGGGACTGGCACCTGGGGCAGCAAATGGGAGCACTGCCTGAAACTGCTGGTGAGCAGGGACTTTGATGCACATCCTTGGAAGGGGAAACCACATACTGACCTGGCCCAAGGGCTGAGTAACAAAGAGGACTCTGCACTTCCTGGAGTGAGAGAGGGGCAGAGTATAACTATTAGAAGAGGTGTCTACCTGGCAGAGCTAATCCGCAGAATTGCCAGGGGGTGCAATCCTGCAAAAAGTAGTGCTCCCATCGCACACAGTGACATGCTGGAGAATCAGACTGACATCTGTAAGTACAATCATAACCAAAATATGCTTGCATTATCTACTAGGCAACTGTAATTATGAAGCCAAAAAGGGAGATTAGAAGGAATATCCTTTGGTACTGATACAACATAGCAAGTGTTTCCTCTACCAACAGGCAGCCAGACTCATGACCTTTGCACAAGGCTTGATCCTTCTTAGCATCCCTGTCATACTCACTGCTATGGCTTGCATCTTACACCTCCCTCCCTCTCGAAGTGGAGCAGTACAAAGCATTCCGACAAAGACAGCCCCATTAAGATTCTGGTTAAAACTGCATTTGTGAAGTAGGCCGTGTTCCTGTGCTCTCCTTAACAGTCAGCAGCTAGGATGACCATAGATGGAGCATGTTTGGCAACCAAATGACCCAGATGCTAAGTTCTGAGCCATCTTTCCAGCTGCAGTATCTGGGCTTGTGTCCGACTCCTCTGTTGACTGTCAAGCTGTCCCCCAGATGTGTGCCAAGCACACATCCCAAAGCTTTGAGGGAAATGCAGTGAATGCTCCTGCTGAGAAAAAGGACAAGGAAGACAAAGGGTTTAAAAGCAAGTAGAGATGGAAACAACAAACATTTTGTTCTTCCCTATTCCCCAGTTTTTCACAATTTGCTTTCCTTCCAGGAAGAGCGTAAGTGATTAGCAGGGCCAGGTTACCACATCCTCTTTTCATCCCCTTGAGGGCAAGGAGCTGAATCCTTGGGTAATCTTTAGTGATGAAAGGTACAAACAGGTGTTTCCTTTGTTGAATTTCATTAGTCATCATTTTAAGCTAATTTCCCAAAGGTGTCTTTAAACAAATTTTTGCCAGAAAATGATGGAAAAAGTTCTTCTACAATTTTCCATTTACTATTTGCATTTCAAGTTTGATTTGAATCCCATCTTGTCATTAAAGGAATGATTTCCTTTAGGAGTATGATCCCTCATGCATCACCACTACCCTAATCTGAATCTTAAATTGACTCAAACTACTGCATAATCATCTCTGGAGAAGGGAAATTTGAACTGTAGCACAAAGCTTTTTGTAGCTATTATCACTTCAGACTTGTTTCATCATAATCCCTTGAACACAAGTTACTTCCAACAAGTTCTGTGCATTCCTGAGAACAGTAAGCCTTTAAAAAAAAAAATTTATTTTTGATTTGATGGCTGTTGGCCTATGTTCTCAAACCTGGGTGTCTGAAGTTAGCCCCTTAAATCCATATTAAGATGCATCAACAAAAGTAGATTGGTTTTCAAAAGCATAGCTTCAATGGGACTTATGCATACCCTATATTTCTGTGCCTTGATATGGATTTATGGGGCTAACTTTAGGTACTCAGGTTTGAAATGTTCACCTGGTATCTCTTACCTACGCTGCTTTGTCTGGCACAGCTGTCCCAGGCATTCCTGAAGGACACATACATCATTCCCTCAGAGTAAGCATCTTCAAATGTTCCATTTGTTTTGGAGGGAAAACTTTTCAGGAATAGCAAGCTGAACCTACAAATGCCACTTGCAGATTTTGGGTATATAGTTTATATGCGTGTACACAAACTGTATCTGTTACAGCTCTTAAAAAGAAAACATTGCACAAGGGAAAGTTTGTTTTCCCAGATATCACATTTACTGGTGATTGATTATATTTAAGTTGATCATGAAGTAGCTTATGTTTAAAGTCATGTCGGACTTTAAACATAAATTCTTCAAATTAAATGAAAGATGATCTTATGATTAAAGGGAAGACTATCAACTCAAATTTGGCCCCAAATATTGATTTTGTGTTTAAAACAAAAAAGCTTCCACAAAACACATGATTCACAATTAAACATTGAGAACCTTAAAGTGAAACTAACTTCCTCCATTTCTGTGCCCATGCTGGAAGAATTTCAAAAAGTGAAGAGCACTGATCATAAAAACTTAACTATATTTTAAAAACTTATTCAGTTTTAAAAGCTAAAGTGTGATCAGTACCAACAATTTTGGTTTACAGTAAGATTTCTTTAATGTGACATTGCTCTTATAGCGCACAGGACTGGGCATCAGATCTGGGCTGAAATCCTGGCCTCACGAAAGTTAATGATTTCTCTTCCTGCCTCTGACACACACATCCTATGTGACCTTGGCCAAGCCACTTAATGGTCAGTGCCTCAGTTTCTCTATCTGTACAATGAGGGTTTGCAAAGCTCTGCAGGATCTTTGGATGGAAGAACTGTCATCCTATTTCTTCAAATTTATAAAATATAGTTATAGGCACCCATCCTATAAAGTATCACAAACTAAATAATAGAAAACGGCTACCAAAGAAATGAAAACCCCGACCCTCTGCCCATTTCCTCCACAATAGCCTGAGAAAATGAGGGCTTTGCACCAGGAATGAAATATTAACAAAATGTGGGCTCTTGCAAGCTCAGGGGAAAGAAAATTCCAAACCCAAAGACCCATTATAAAGAGTACCCTGCCTATATGTTTACACAGATGGGACTTGATCTTAAAGAGCTCAACTACAGCAGCCTGGTACAAGGAGAGTGACACTACAAAAAATAAATGTAGTTTTTGAAGAAGTCCCAGTAAGAAAAGCTAGCTTAAAGGACTTCCCAAAATTTATAAAAATGCTTACAAGCTTTTTATTCTAGCTGCTTAAAATAAATCCATGTACTTAAGACTATACATTCTTCCAGGCTGGCCATTTTTGTTATATATTTGTACAGCAGTTAGCATAATGATTTGCGCCCTTAAGTGCTACCCCAATAGAAATAATTATTACTGCTTTAAAACACAGTATTAAACAGCTTTTTTCCTGAGGAGTCAGCCACAAATGACAGCATAAATCGTTTCAAGATTAATCTTTAAAAATACAGAACCTATAAAATAATCTGTTTAAGGTACTATTATATTGTAACCCAACTATTACTATGATCTATAGATTAGCTTTTTTTTTTTTTTTTTTTTTAAACGTCAAAACAAAATCAGACATTGCATTTCTGCCTCTACATTTACCAGGACGCAAACAGACTGCCACCCAGTGGATTAGAACCAAGTACACCAATTCAATGCCGGTGGATTGAATACAGAATTGTTGACAATTTTATTTTCACTAAAATGTGCAGGAGTTATTTTGTTAACATAATAAACTGTTCAAATACATGAATGCTGTTTTCACTTTTGTCTGCAAGAAAATGTCTTGTGCCTGGAAGATCAACAAAGGCACCATGTGTGTAAAGCTTTCAGAATTACAAAAAAAATTAATCTACCAAATCAGCCCACAGCACAGAAATTGTTAACTGGTGTAAAAAATCACTTCAGAGAGATTACAATCAAAATGCACAGAACTGCTTGTGACATTCTAGGAAAGGCTTGGTCAAGCAGCATTCCTAGTGTAGTAGGGGAAACGCTGCACGGCACACGCTTATATGGATGGCTCGACAACCCCTCATATGCTGGAGTTCATTTGTATTTGTAAAATCCTTCACCAGTCTTCTTACCCATCTTCCTCTCCTCTACTAATTTATTCAGCAGTGGGCTCGGAGCAAACAGAGGATTGTTTGGCTCTAACAGATGCCACCCTGGTGGAAGAAAGGAAGGATAGGTTAGTGGTGTTATTTATTATTTGCAAAGACAACAGTCTCCTAGATGTCAGAGACACTTCAGTACTCTTCCATGAAATGTTCTCATGTGGGTCTTGTCATTCTCTCCTATTTAAGTTCTTCCACTTCAATTAATTGGACCAGAGAAAAAATTAGTGACTGTAGAACCTAGTGATTAGGGCACTCTCTCAGATGGCAGATCCTTGTTCAAATCCCTTCTCCTTATCAGGCAGAGGGGGGTGGTCTCCCACATCCTGAGTGAGTTCCCTAAACCACTAGATTAAAGATAATGAGAGGTTATCCTCCTCTCCCTCCCACCAGTTATTCTGTGTGAACTCACCTGAGGTGGCTCAGCTAGGAGGTGGGGCACACATGCCTACTGGATCAAGTCCCCACATGTGACTTATATAGCCACCTTCCCTGAGATGTGAATTGCTCTGGGGCTCAGGCGGGAGATTGCCCAGGTCCCTAGAGAGAGGCTGCAGTGTGCATGGCCAGATGCAGAAGCTTAGGGGCTGAGTGAGCTTAAGCATCTATAGGATTAGGTGGCAGCTGAATGGAAGTTTTGTGCATTGCAGTGGTGTCTAAAAACAGGACTTAGACACCCATGTACCTTAATGGATTACACTGTAGGTATATTCTACATATTATTGAAGGAGGTTATCTCCATGGTCCCAGCAGCTGCGATATTATATAGTGCTAAAAATACTGAGGAGAGTCTAGAAGACAAGAAGGAAGGACAGGAAGAGCAAGGATGAAAGAAAGATTTTAATCTGTGCAACGGTCAGAAAACGTAACACTGCTCAGAAGTATTGATTAACAGAAAGCCCAGTGATTTACTGAAGAGCATTTTCTGAAAGTGAAATTCTGTTTCAAGCAGACCTTTTTAGAACACCAACTGAATACATCTGAGCTGTTTAAACAATTCGTCAGACAATGTGTCATCAACTGCTCCTCAGTCTCCTATTTCTGATCAGGAAAGCAAGGCCAGTCATTAAACCAGTGTCCAATCATTTATCAACTGGGGTGAGAGAGGCCCTTCCCTTCACCTTGAGACCTACTGCATGTTGGGAGAGCAGCTGTCATGAAAGATGTCACTATGGTAACCTCTGCAAGGACAGCACTTATACCTGATCCCTCAAAATACATTTGCCAGAATAATTCTACAGGAAAACAATTACGATGGGCCCGTTATTGAGCACAGCAAGGAGAGGCATTAGGTTATAGGGATAATGGGTTGGAATCAAACTCAGACCATCTTCTTTTGGGGTCTGATATCTTATAGCCATTGAGAAGCCAAGAGCTTTAGAGTTGCGTATTTTGTTGTTCACTTATACATGATGAGACATTCAACTTTTAACAAATATAAATGACTTCCCTGTTAGCTCTGTAGTGAAATATGGTTTGTAAAACATGTTGGAAGATAGACTGGAGGAAATATCTGTCACTTTCAATTCATCCCTCTTCTCCCTTTCTTCCCCGTTTTTCATTAGCTTCTACAGTTTCATTGGGATTATTAACCTGCATTGATACCTCTCTGTTGAAAACACAGTCTACATCAGCCAAATAACCATCCTTGGTTTTACCATCAGTAAAATGGGGCTACCACTACTTCCCTACACCTTACAGAGATGTTTTGAGCTCTTGTTTGAAAAAGGCTTTCAGGATGTTAACACTTAAGTATCGTGCTCAGCAATAAACATTTTAACACTAGAGGTAGAGTATGAGCAACAACAATGACAAACGTGTCTAGGAACTCTCTCACACATTTGTTACAGAAGGAAGACTATATAACATTTATACGAGAAATTCATTAGAAGTGATATGTACATATTTATGCTTCTTGTTTAAGCCTTTACTACCCACAATATGAAGACTTAACGCTCCCAGTTCACCCACTGGAGATCGTCTTGACAAAGAGACTAGTTTAAGACGATTCCCAGTGATCCCTTTTTCCCTCCTAGTATCAAGAAAAGTGTCTGTAAATTGAGAACTCTGACTCTCTTCCTGATGTTTCCCAGTTACTTTTCCACACAGTCTTTACACCATTCCACGAGAAGGGAGCTCCCTTTCATCCAACTTGCTTAACTCTATGGCAAACTTCCAAGTTCTCTCTCACAATTACCTCCAGTAAACACAAGCCTGCATTTAGAATTTGCACGTCCTTGTGCTGTGATTCCTATCACATATTTTTGCTGAATCTTTATAGCTTTCCCTTATGCTGCTCTGAACTGCCACACTCTCCAGTCACTCTGGCACTCAAAAGCAGCCAACTTGTTTTTCTACAGTGTGCAATCCATTTTCCTAATTGTTTGATTAGAGTTGCAGTAACCACATTTATTTTAAAGAGGTGGGTTTCTCTCTCCAAAATAACTGTTGGAAATCACTTAGTAGAGCTCCTCCAATCAAAACAAAAACTGCATAGACAAAAGGGTTTCTTGTTTCACTTCATGTATACACATGCACCATTCGCCAAGGAGATTTAAGTCAGTTTTACAAATTAAAGCCAGAGAAGTTTGGAAGCGATTTTACAGAGTGAGTTTATGGTGTTCTTTGGAGCACAACATCTCTCCTCACGTTCTTTAAAGGGGAAGACGAACAGTTCAACAGTTCAGCTTCATTTCATGCTTCTCTCACCCCCATAACACCTGGTCCCTGTTAGAAAAAGCACCTATATTCCAGCAGTGGGCTATGTTAGCAAACTGCTCAAAGCCCGAACCCTGGCTGCATTAGCACTGAACACCAGTGCTGCAACACGGGTACTAATTATTCTAGTGCGGACGCATCCAAAGGGACCCTCAGAACCACCATAGCCACTTGGCATGAACCACCCCGATATCATACACACATGCCTTTGAAAACGAAGGCATGTTATTATTGATGCTGATTGATCATTCAGGATTATTCTCCCAATCCTTAACTGGCAAAGTCACTTACACTCAGTTTAAACTGAGGAAGAGTCAGACGTAAGCTGACACCTCCAGTTACAATTTAGCTAAGAAAGAAAGAAAATGTGTATACAGTACCATCTATAATATATTTACTGGTATCCAACCCAACATAGTCCAGCAGTTCAAATGGACCCATGGGATAGCCAGCCCCCAGCTTCATAGCAACATCAATATCTTCTTTTGATGCATCTCCTAGAGAAAATATTGACAGCTGATGAACAGAGAAGATTCTGCATTTATTTGCCACTGTTTTTAAATAATTAACACAGTGTTATTTCATGATGGCACAGCTTTTTACAGTAATCTTTGCAAGTCCACTAAAACTGAGCCAGCACACAGTAAATGTGTTATGGAAATAAGCGTTGCGTTTGGCATGGTTATCAGCAGAAATATAAAACAGTAAATATTAAGTAGTATACAGAATAGCGCTATCTGGCTGTCCTCACTGGCATACAGAATAGCACTATCATCCTCACTGGCATACTTTCAAGAACAGATTAAGGCCAAATACATGGACCCATAGATCAAAGTTGTGAGAAAAATCCAGAAGCCAATAAACCAATAGACCCATGGAGGCTCAACGGCTACAAAATGTGGGCCCAGCCAGCAAAGCAGGAGCAGGCAGAAAGTGCTAGAAAGAAGAGTACAAAGCTGGGCCTCTTTTCCTGACTTCGTCCTTATTCTATTGCCTATTTCAGCACAGGCTTTTGTGCTGTATGTGAGGATCATAATAAAAAAGACCCCCAAATCCAGGGCACACTAGCAGGAGAAGAAGAAAGCGCCATTTTAACTGAAGTTAAAGTTGTTTGAAATCTTGCAAACAAGTCACTTTGAAGAAATTCTGTGCTTCATTATTTTTAAGTTTTCATAAAAATATCTTGCTCGGGTGTAAGTCTCTGCATTTCAGACTTTATAAACAAACACAATATATAGAAATGTCATTAATAAGATTCCAAAACACTGAGACTTTTAATTTATAGCTTTATAATGTGAATCTGAAAAATAATTTCAAGTGGTTTAAAAAAAAAAAAAAAAAAAAAAAAGGGAACGTAGAACAGAACTCAGCCAGATAGAGATTAGATACAGCGAAAGATGTCAAAGACAAGCTAGTCATTAAGGGGACTTACACAAAGCTCCTTGGAGTCAAAGAGAATCTTTCGATTGACTTCCAGGGACTTTGGTTCAAGCCTGAAGTGATCAAGGTAAACAAGTCTCAAAGGGCCCAATTCTGTGATGTGTCAAGTCAACTCCCATAAAGGGTGCTGAGAAATGAGAGTGCGCAGCAGCTTGTAGGATTCAAGCCCCTGGGCTCCATTCTTATTCATAAATCAGCGAGAATGCTCTGAATTATGGAACATGAGCAATACATTTTCAAACTGCCTTTTATTTAAGCATGACACCTTCTACTGCTGATCCGCTTCTGAAGCAGCTATTTTTAAGGCTCATTTCCCTTTCTGTGCCCTTTTAAAAAAAATCATGTTGAAATGTTTGCGATCCACATTTTACTTTTGAAAGATGTTAAGAACCAGCCTGTTTCACTAATAGACAATTTTTAATGACGCTTAATTTCAACATGATCTAAACTATTGGGCTTAATTCATCACAGCTGAATGGATGCAACTAGGTTGCAGTTCATGGAATTGTACCTACTTACAACAGCAAAATATTTGGTTTACTTTCTTTGCTATAGTAGATAGGTTACCACTTAGGCTCTGTCTACACTATACACCTTTTAGCAACAGCTGTGCCACTGTTTGTCAGCAGGAGAGAGCTCTCCAGCTGACAAAAACCTTCCACCCTCAACAAGCAGCGATAGCTTTGTGGGCAGGAGAGCTCTGCTGCCAACAAAGCACTGTTCATACAGGTGCTTTTCGTCAGCAAAACTTTTGTCGTTTTGCATGGGGGGTGGGTAGGTGTGATTTTTTTTCACACCCCTGAACAACAAAAGCTTTGCTGACAGAAGTCCAGTGTAGACAAAGCCTTTAGACACCTGATCACCTACAGACATTAACTAGTTGCAGAACTCCCTGTCTCCTGGAAACAAAATGATAGAATACAATTAGAAGGATAACAGTACAAAAAAAGCTGTTCCCCAATTCATAGTCAGAGCTACCTAAATACAGGATTCTATGTAAGCCAGACTAATTTACTGGGGTTTCTTGGTTCTTCAATAAAAAGAGCGCAATATGAACTCTCCTATACTAATCCTCATAATAAGGCACCAATTTAAATAATTACTTGCACAGTTTCATTAGAGGAATAAAGTCTATGCAAAAGCTGAAATCCTGAAATCTTTATTCAGGCACAATACATATTTGAGTCAGTGGGTACTTTGCATGCCTAAGGACTTCAGTGATTGACCCCAAAAAATTAAAGTTTCAATGATTATTATTGTCAAGAAATATCCTAGATTCCCTGCCAAGGTCAGTAGAGTAAAGTCACTACCATGAGGATCAACACAAGAGGAACAGATAGGATACAAGTTTAACACGTTCCAACAAAGAATATGAATCAATATGAACTTCAGGTCTTCAGGCTTTAACGCAACTTCAATCAACACACTAAATTTATTCATTAAATAACTGAAGTTATTAATAAATGTTAAACAAGTGTGCAATCCTTGTATTCTTCAACCAAAAACACCAACCGTCTTTTGCTTAGGCAAAGGAGAGTTGATTTTATTATAAAATCTTTGTCAATTTTTTCGATAAATTTAAAAATCTGTTGTCTCCTAAGTGCGTAAAATCACATCTGTCATTTAACAAAAGCATCTCCTTAACACATTAGAACACTTACACAATGTATTCCAAATTGTGATATTTTATTAAGAGAAAAGCTGTCCCGCTCCACCCCTACTCCTTTGCCTTTCAAGTCACTGTAATTTGCTCTATTCTCCCTTCGAGATGTAATTAGGCACATTTGTTGATGGATAAACAGGTAGCACAAGTTTAAATTTCTCCTGGAGATCAAACCATCACTTCCATAAGCTATAAAGGAGATTTTTTAATATTTATAGCATATTAGCTGGAATCCTGGTAATGGAGTGCTTTCATCTGTAAGAAAATGGTGCTTTCAAAAACAACACTTTTGAAAAGACAATCTTAATAGCATGCAGCGATGAACAGAGTGCCTGAAATAAGAACAATTGCACTAAGGTCTGGTCTACACTACCGAGGTTAAGTCGATACGGCAGCTTATGTCGACTTAACTATGGAAGTGTCTACACTTAGATTTTGCTCCTGCCGACGTAACTGCCCCACCACACTGACTGTTACTGGCCTTCAGGAACTGTCCCACAATGCCCCAAACTGACAGTGCAATTGATACAAGCGCTCCTGGTGAGGATGTGCACTGCTGATACAAGGAGAAAAGTGTGGATAGGAACAGTATAATTACTGCGGTGCCTATATGCCAGTGTAAGTTAGGTCAACTTAATTTTGCAGTGTAGACATGGTGTCTGTAACTTGCCCTTATCCACTCACATTACTAGCTTTTTTTAAAATGGTTTCGGTTTTTAAGATTAACTGGGTTTGGTTATGGGAGTCAGGAATCCTTCCCTTCCAAATTCTAATGCAAAAGAGACTGGGAACTCCTGTTTTAGTGCTAAAGCAACTAGGGCTAGTGGGAGAGGAGCAGGAGGTTACTGGGAGTCAATGGGACTGAGGTTCTGTCTACACTACCGAGTCTGTCAGTTAGCCAGCATAACACCTCAGTATACACACAGCCTACAGCAATTGGAGTTTTTCTGTTGGTGTGGGAACATCAGCTGCACCTACACTGGGAATTTTGTTGGCATAACTATGTTGGTCAGGGGGTTGGTTTTTTCAAATCTTTGACCACTCTAGCTATGCAGATATAATGTTTAAGTGCAGAAAGTCCAAGGTTCCTGTGTGCCCAAGACACTTTTGAAAATGGGTATTAGGGCTTGTCTAGAAGAGGAGTTATTCCAGAATGCTATTCCAGATTAATTTCAGGTACGGACTCTCTTATTCCAGAAATAAGAGCGTCCACACAAGGAGTTAATCTGGAATAGTTAATCCACTTCAAACCCATACCCTACCTTATCCCGGATTAGTTTTCATGTGTACATATGTTCTTAGGCTACTAAAACATGTTCAAAAAGTCACCCATTTTAATCCAAGAACAGGTGTTCTAACCAAGCCAACTCTCCCCATCATCTCTAAACTTCAAGATTTCCCAGCCATCGGAAAATTCACATAACCAATTTATAAATACTGATTCAGCATCCAGGGATTGCTCAGCATCTCAAAATTCAGATGAGAAATTCTTTTAATTACATCTATAGGCTGACATTTGACGTGATCACAACCTTTTATCACCTGACTGATTCCTGAAACATCAAAGATTTATAACAATCCCAACACTTATCGGAAGAGATTAATATCTAGCAGAGTAACATCAACATCCCACAGAGTAAATACCACTGGTAAATACCTCTCTCATAAAGCCGAACTGCTTCCATCAGGTATGGCACCAGGAGACGATTTACAACAAATCCTGGGGTATCCTGTAAAAAAAAGAAAAGAAAAAAAAAAAGAAAGAGATTCTAAATAAACCCTCTATACTGATACTATTGCCGAATGTTGTATTATAAATTCAACAAGGAAGTTTCTTATTAACTCATCAAGTTTCAGTTCACTCTGGACTACTGGTCTTTTGCTTGATTTACCTGTTCACTACTTTTGTTTAACAGAAATGAATCTAATAACTAAGAACTATTATGTGATCAAATATGGCTGAGGAACCTAAAAGTGCCTCATCTCCATTCTTAATTATTAATTCATCTTAAAAGACTCAGTGTTGCCTCTTAGAATGCTGCTTGGAAAATACTAGCTAGTCAGAAAAATTCTGCTGGTACTGGATGTTTTTGGTGATGTAGGGAGAGGAGTTCTTCCCTTTTGTGTGTGAATTTATTAATAAACACATTCGTGGCTTAAGAGCTTATCACGCCTGCCGTTTATTCATCATTGTAAATCAAACTTCTGTGACATCATAATCACTCCAATAGCAACCAATACCAATTTTGGAAACAGAAGGTGATGATCTGGGTTGAAAATTATGCAGCAGGGGCAGGTTGACTCCCAAACAACCAAGACCTTATTTTAATGTAAGCTTCTATAGTAATCAAAAATGTAAAGGGAAATGAAAAATAGAACATATGAAAGAGTACTGTAAATACCAGTACTATTTAATATACTGTCACGTTAGGATAATAATTAATACATAATAGTACAAACACACCACACCTCCCACTCTTACACAGCAAGTATATAGACTCATAGGTCAGAAGGGACCAATATGATCATCTAGTCTGATCTCCTGCTCAAAGCAGGCCACAGAACCCTACCCATCCACTTCTATAACAAACCCCTAACCTATGTCCGAGTTATTGAAGTCTTCAAATTGTGGTTTGAAGACCTCAAGCTGCAGAGAATCCACCAGCAAGTGACCCATGCCCCATGCTGCAGAGGAAGG